>NC_137231.1:31077651-31090151 GCF_949987685.1 Ammodytes marinus
CTCTAAATGACAATATCTTCAGTAAAAATATGTTTCCATTAGCAGTCAGTACACCACAGCGTAGCAAGAATTAATGTTGATTTGATAACATCTTGCTAACATAAATTTGATAAGATCTTGCAAGAATACCTGTATGATATGTGACAATCATATTTCAGTTTTATGGATCAACACAAGAGACTGTTTATTTTGTGTATAATACATCATATAGTGCAAATCAGATGTACAAACCTATAGGTACATTAGCAAACATGCTCAATGCTACATACATGCTACCAGGCTAACGATTAAATCAGGACTGAGCCAAAACAGTAAAATTCATATATGCATTCAACCAGACAATAAAGTTACAACAGTTAACTCAAGGATATGCATTTTTACCATCCACTCCTGGCTCATAACTGCCTATTAAAGCATGCTGTGAGGAGTTTATAGTGTGTGTGTGTGTGTGTGTGTGTGTGTGTGTGTGTGTGTGTGTGTGTGTGTGTGTGTGGTTGTATAAAATGTGATGGTGCCATGCAGCTAAATGATGAGTTTCCACCATGTTTGTCACGCACATCGCTTCCCTCACTTCCTCATCCATAAAACATTGGATTTGAATCTAACTTTAATGACACTATTTCAGATTCACGATTTGGTCTGTTAACGCAAATGATAGGAGAGAGAAGTCACTTTACTGCCGTACTGAGGACTTATGTGTTTCACTGGTGAGCCAAATAACTGGCTGTATATAAAGCTCCGGAAAAAAATTAAGAGACCAGTCTGGATTTTTCTTAAATCTTCATCTCTACATAACTTATTTAAAATGCTCTTTAATGACAATAAATCTTTTGGAATTTGGTAGAAATGTTGTCAGTAGTTTATATTATAAAACCCAAAATGTTCATTCTACTCAAACATATGCCTATAAATAGTAAAACAAGAGACACTAAACATTTGGAGTGGTCTCTTCATTTTTTTCAGAGCTATATATGTGTGTATGAGCTATGTTTTTCAATATGCACACGTGTGTTAATTATACCCCTGTAAATTGTGTTGAAACTGCAGTGCATGTGGTTTTTACGGCCCTGCGGTGGCCACAATATGCAAATAAGAACAAGGAAGGAAGCATTCGTCTTATTTATTATGACATGATGTAACTCTGTGCAGGTACACTCATAAAACAGACTCTGAGGATCTCATTTATCTTACATTCTCTTTATGGTGGTTATTATACATTCCTCGCAACCCCCAGAACAATTTATTTTTTTCTATTTTTAGCGTTAATGTCAGTGCATATCTGTATTTGCACAACACTAATAAACTAATTTTTCTAATTTACTTTATATTTCTATAGTACCCCTTATCTTTACACCTTGCACCTGCACTGTGTCCTTGCACTACTGTTGTGTTTATTTGTGTCTCAGGTGTTGCTCAGACAGACAGACAGACAGACAGACAGACAGACAGACAGACAGACACGCTGCTGCTGTAATTGATAATGTGCATATGACAAATAAACCATCTTGAATAGCTGCAAAACACAATACCAAGAACGAATGCTAATGTTGCTACTTGTCAAGAAAAATACTCTTTACTTTCAAATAAATCTGCGCTAACATATCCGTATGTGGTCGAGAAACACTTGCTTTGAAGTGAACTCAAAAACACGCCTTGAGGAAAAACCTTTACTGCATTTTTACATCAGCAGCAGCACAGAAGCAAACGCACAAGAAAGCTAGTGAGCCCGTCAAAGAGAAATCTCTGGAGGGCCAATTGTATTTCCTGCCCCACGCACGCACGCATGCACACACACACACACACACACACATTGGAAGACACACACACACACACACACACACACACACACACACAAATCCCTGTAACCCAGCAGGGGTCCGCAATCTGAAGCTGTGTAGCTCATGTCGAATCCCTGTTCCCCACAGCTGTAACAACATATGGAGTGTGTGTGTGTGTGTGTGTGTGTGTGTGTGTGTGTGTGTTTATTATTAAAATCTAGTAGAGCATGTTGATTGCTTCATTAATTATGTTTTTTTTTTGTGTGTCAACAAATTGTTTCATGGGAAGCTCCTGCTGTCAGTTTGTCATTTCTGTGTTAGAGGTTAGACAATGAATATGGTTTTATTCATCTCAAGATTGACTAATTAGGTTTTGGGGTGCGGGAGATTTAGTGTGTGTGTGTGTGGGGGGGGAGGGGGTCTGTGTGTGTGTGTGTGTGTGTGTGTGTGGGGGGGGGGGGGGGTGTCTCTGTGTGTGTGTGTGTGTGTGTGGGGGGGGTGTATGTGTGTGTGTGTCTCTGTCGCTGTGTGTGTGTGTGTGTGTGTGTATACTGTAATGTGGTTCAATGAAGGCAGCAGGTGGAACAGCAGGTAGTCACATCAAAGTCATTTCTGTCCCACTAATGCAAACACGCCAAATCTACATGCCGCTCAAACGGTTAGAGACGTATGCAAAGCTAAGCTAAGCTAACACATAATTCTGAATAAAAAAACTGTTGTGATCATTACCATCTGATGCACAGAGAATGCAAAATATAGTTGATTCAATTATAATAATTTTAAAAAACATTAATTAAATCAAACTGCTTGTATTTGCTTTATGTGGATTAAGACCTGGACATTGCTATTCATATTATTTATCATGTATACACTACAAAAAGTATTAAAAAAACATGAAAAATAACTGTTAGAATTATGTAGCCCATATTTTAAAACGCCTGTTCACAAAGAATCAAAATAACTGATCAACAGACCCTCATTAACCAAAAATTTAAATAATGACTGATTCTACTATATGTAGCAGTTGTGTACTCTCTCTCTTATGTTTTGTGTAATTTTAGAAAAAGAAACTCAACCTGTAGTCACACTTTGGCACCAGTCAGCCGTTTATTGGTAACATAACAGATAACAGACTGAATACATTAAGCTCTCACAGGCAGCTCCATAGCTCAGGACATTCTAAAATCACCAAAAACACAGTTCAGACATCAGTTACACTCTGCGATGCAAAGAGCTCTTAAGCTAATTAATCATAAAAATCAAGCTAGCAAAATTACCGATAACCGAGTGAGCTCAACAAAGTATATCATGCCATTCATAATCTCACAATAGCATTTAAAATGGTAAGGTAAACGTTCTTTATCATACAATGTAAAGCAAACAAATTTGTACTCATAAGAACAAACATACTGAATTATATTTAGCAGAGCTCATAACAAATCAACCTACCACATGGGATGGTGTATTGGAATGTTAACAATATGTGGGGTTCACCCCTCAAGTCTGCAGGGGTTCAGTAGAGGGCTCTACTGCTAAACACACCAATCCCAGTGATGAACCAATAACATACAAGTAGGACTAAAAACAATACTGTACAAGATATTCAAATAGCAAAGCAATGGCTGACAATGCACAAAGTGAGGATTTATGGCAAGTGGAATTATTAACCTGGCTACATATACAATAGTTGTTGGACTCAAAACTAGGAGAGCATAACCAGGATAATAAACAGCTTTGAATTCTAAAGGTTGTTTCCTCTTCATGTGATAAAGTTCCAGCATTTTTGCTTTGTCGCCATTTTTCTCGTGGATTTGAACTTTAATCTAAGAGTTGGCATAATTTACACAATACACACTGATTCTGAAACAATTTTTAGAATTTTTTTAAAATCTAAAAACATTTTCAAACTAAAGAAAGCAGTATTTATGCAACCAAAGCGTTAACAAGACAACAGTAAGAGACATTCTAATAAAATCCAGGGAAAGATCAACAAAGCAACAAAAGCAGAAGCTACCACCATTCATATATTTTTGCTAAAACATAGGGGAGAGCGGGGTTGTATGTCACACGGGTTGGTTGTCACAATCGTTATATCTCGGAACCTGAAGGCGCTGTCTGTTAAATTTTGGTAAGTAAATATCCAGAATTGGGATCAGCATGCAAAAGGAAAAAGGGAAACACAATCAAAACAACCCAGTGCATCCCAAACTAGACCAGCTGCCAAGGCTACAGTAAGTTATATAGGCCTATTTGTCAACTTGACAATGCAATTAAACTTTCAAATTTAGTTCTGCTTTCTTGCCTTCTTTTTAAGATTATTCCCATTAAGATAACATTGTGACAAACAACCCCACAGTGTGTGACAACCGACCCCTTGTTGGGGTTGGTTGTCACAATGTGTAAGGGAGTCTTTGATGATTAATTTCTTCTTCATTACAATAAGTTAGAAAAAGTGAGGGGTACACATTTCAAGCCAACACCTTAAGCTTAAATGTAATGTTGGAATGACTATTGAAAGATGTTTAGGTGATGAGAAATTCTCACTAGAGTAAAAAGTGTGCCTACTAGCCCCGGTCTCCCCTACATCACTAAATCCATTATGGCTAGAGATCTTTCAATCGTAAATTTCACAATGAAATAATGATTTGTGTCTACACATTTCTACGACCCCTGACCATAACTCCTGAAGAAAAAACCCAATTACAATCAATTTGTTCATCTGTTGTTAATTCTCTGATTTATGATACATTTTGTTCTTTCAAATATTAAAAACCTTAAAAGCTAACCCTGATGTTTGGTGACGAAGAAAGTTAAAGAATATAATGAACAAGCTTTAGATTAGGGGTGCACTCTTGGTGTCGCTGTTTTGACGACCCTGGAACAAACATTTTGAGGTTTAGGACAATTTAAGCACAAGTTACTTACATTCCTGGAACATCAGCTTGACATATTCGGATATCAGTAGTTTTAGCATCACCAGCGTTTACTATACTGAAATAAGGGAAGAGTTTCTCAGTGAAAGTGTCTCTGTGAGTGTAGATATGGGTCATGTCTTCAGGGTCGTAGAAGGACACCTCCCCCCTGTCATAGTCCAGCTGGACTCTGATCCTCTGGAGACTCTTCTTCACCGCTACAGTCTGATCATTCCCATTACTGTATTTCCCACTACGATGAGAAAAACACCAGATCCCATTTTCTGGTGTGGAATATCTCTGCCCTTTTCTGTCAATTGACTCTTTGGCCAAACCTACATACCAGCCAGGATCTGTTCCCACCTCCACCTCCCAGCTGTGTTTCCCTGAGCTGAAGCCCTCAGAACCCAGAACATCTGAGAAATAGGAGCATCTCTCTGGATTGTCAGGAAGCTGCTGCCTTGTGCCTCCACATCTTAAACTTGTCAGATCATCAGAAAGATGGAGAATGGGGCTTGCAGTGTTCGGGTCCAGAATGACGGGACTGAAGTGGACCTTCTCCTTCATCTTCTCCCAGACCCTGAAGGACAG
Organism: Ammodytes marinus; assembly: GCF_949987685.1. NCBI lineage: Eukaryota > Metazoa > Chordata > Actinopteri > Uranoscopiformes > Ammodytidae > Ammodytes > Ammodytes marinus. The sequence continues at coordinate 31,082,933 of NC_137231.1, forward strand.
GTTGCCCAGGTGTTTGGCCACATCTATCAGAGCTCCAGAGACCAGCTGTGGATCTGACACAGAGCTCTGGACTCTGGCTCTGGTCTGAGTGGCTTTATAACTGCTGAGGAATGGCACGTTGTGTTTCTGCAGCTCTTCTTCAACAGCAGAGATACTGTCTGACAGAGAGGAGATCTGCTCCTCAATCATCTTCATCTCTGTGCCGAGAGTCTTCCCCTTCTGCTCCTCTTCCTCCCTCAGAGCTGCCAGTCTGGACTCCTCTTCCTCTTTCAGGAACTGCTGGAGCTTGTTGAACTCTGCTCTGATCTGCCTCTCTGTGGACAACAGCTGCTTCTTGGAGTGTTCAACCACTTCATTGTACGATTGTTTCACTTGTATGTATTTGTCCCTCTTGTCCCGTAGAGACTTTAGGTCAGATTTCAGCTGGTCCTTCAGGCCACTGACTGCTTGTTCTACAGGAACTATCGTGTGATTCTTGTGGAGAGAAAGCTCACAGACAGGACACACAGCTCTCTGCTCGTCCTCACAGAACCATTTAGTCTCTTCTTCATGATTGCAACACACCACCGCCACATTCTTCTCTCCCTTTGCACTCTCAGACGATCCAGTTTTCTGTCTCCCAGTAAAAGACTCGGCAAGATCCTTAAGAGCATAGTTTACAACAATGTCCTTAGAGGATTTCCTTTTACAAATAGGACAGTTTTTGTTCTTAGCTTGTTCCCAGAATGTTTTCAGACAGCTTGAACAGAAGCTGTGGTTGCAGCTCAGAGAAACAGGGTCTCTGAAAGTCTCTGAACAAACATGACAGTTCAGGTAACTTTCCAAAGCAGCTCTCTCAGCCATTTTTCTCTGTTTTCCAAATCGTTTTTAAATGAAAGACTCACCAAATTTGACTTCAAATCAGTTCGCCTCTTAAAATCCTCCAAATGTGCACTGCGTGATAGAAATCTCCCACCGTGTTCTGGCGACGTGGCTCGGTTCAACAATGTCTGAATGTGGCTTCAACATCACCAACCTCTTGTATAGTAAATCATTAATGGAAAATGAATTCAGCAGAATGTTTTTTATTGCCTGTAAAACAAGATGAGGACCAAAACCTGTGCAAGATGTCCTCAAATTTATTGTGGACCCAAACGTTGGTAATGTTTAACTTCTCCGTCTCCCTCTCTGATGATCTGACTCGTGATCTGGGAGAATATAATCTTTAACACCGAAACACTGACAGGAATTTAATCACAGTGATGACCAACAGTTGGAAACACAGAAAAAAAAACTATCCAATTATGTTAAGATGCCGCTAAGGGTGCACTCAGACTAGGATTCTTTATAAAAGGATATGATGAGTGTATGTGCAGCAGTGTGTGTGTTTATTGAGTGGGACGTACAGTAATCTATGTTGAAAAATGTCCGAGTCATTTGGCTCAGTGTCCACAGTCCCTTTAATGGGAAGAGGAGATTCCCTGTAGATAGGAGTGATAGATGGAGGTCATTACAGGTCCAGCTATTACTGTGAGAAGGTTTTAGGGACAGAAACACCAACAGAATCCAGAGGGTGTGAAGATAAGCGTCCAGAAAGTGAGACAAGGATCATAATTACAGGCGATTTTAATTGGAGAAAAAGGTTGCACTGATTGTACTGTGATTTGTTATCGGTGACAGCGACACAGGGAAAGTAAGACAATGTTGGACATGGTACAAGGAGAAGAAAAAACTCTATTAACACCTACAAAGGGTAATTTCAATCCCACCTCAAGACCCATCTCTTCTCCTCTGCCTGCCCCTAGATCACCCACCAACTCAAGCCCCATCAGCTTTACATTTTCCTTTTGTTTGTTAACTGTTGTGCTCCTATGTAAAGCGCTTTGAGGGAGAGAAAAGCGCACATAAATTAAATATATTATTATCATTATTACAAGACAAACAGGTACTGTGCACTACATGAGTATCAACTACTCTGTATATGCATTTGTGTACTTTTTTGGCTTAAGACCAGTTGTACATAAAGAAGGTGTACTGTATAAGATTGTTATACATATAAGAAGAGACGGCACATAGGGGAGAACGGGGTAAGTAGGCACACTTTTTACTCTAGTGAGAATTGCTCATCACCTAAACATCTTTCAATAGTCATTCCTACATTAAATTGAAGCTTAAGGTGTTGGCTTGAAATGTGTACCCCTCACTTTTTCTATCGTATTGTAATAAAGAAGAAATTAATCGTCAAAGACACCCTTACACATTGTGACAACCAACCCCATCAAGGGGTCGGTTGTCACACACTATGGGGTTGTTTGTCACAATGTTATCTTAATGGGGAATAATCTTAAAAAGAACACGAGAAAGCAGAACAAAATTTGAACGTGTAATTGCATTGTCAAGTTGACAAATAGGCCTACATAACTTACTATAGCCTTGGCAGCTGGTCTAGTTTGGGATGCACTGGGTTGTTTTGATTTTGTTGCCCTTTTTTCTTTTGCATGCTAGCTGCCTTTTCCTGCTCTATTCTCTCCTTCTCTGGGGTGTCAGTGAGGACACAACTTGACAATTTATTTCGTTATTGTGTTCCTTTTCTGGCTGCAGCCTTTGGATAACATGTGACAACCAACCCCCCAAAAAATGTGACAACCAACCCCAACTTGAATTTCTTGCTAGCATCAAGGCCAACAACCATCTGACAACTAATTAGCTTGCTAACCACAATCTAAACTATAGTTTACCCTTCACACTTTTTATGGGTAACAAGTGTTTTGTTATAAACCCATTGTGTAAAAGCCTAGAAGAAAAACACTGAGGAGCTAAATATTTTCAATTTGACATGAAAAACACAAACAGTCCTCTCACCTCAAATTCAGCAGTCTAACTCCAAGGAAGACTGTAGGTGACCTCTGACCCCAATTGTGGATATTTACATACCAAAATTTCACAGACAGCGCCTTCTGGTTCCGAGATATAATGATTGTGACAACCAACCCGTGTGACAATTTACCCTGTTCTCCCCTACTGTATTACTCAAAAGGAACAATGAGTTTGCAAAATTGGAGTTTGAGGGACTCAAAATTAGTAGTAACCTGTGGCCATGCATGAAATTATTTTTCAGAGTCAATAGTAGTTTTGACCCATGTTGTGCATTAAATGGTTACCGTGATTCTGCCAGGTTTAGCTTCCAGTTCACAGAGAGAGACCCTGTCGATGAAAGCAATCTGCCAGCTGGTTGGACCTCCCACTCCCCCTCAGCGCAGCCCCACCTGCACGATGGAGGAATGATGAGTCCACACACACACACACACACACACACACACACACACACACACACACACACACACACACACACACACACACACACACACCACCGCTACTGCCAATGCTGCTGCTAAGAAGAGGGACCATTCACACACAGAGGATTTGTGGATGTGAGTCGAGCTGCAGCAGGCTTTAATCTCCACATCTAGCGGCTGCCCTCCATGCGCTATAATCGGGAGGTATTTTATATTTTTTATTTTTGCAGCTCACAGCTCCAGGGTTTTTCTCAGGGTTTTTTCAGGGCAGCTCAAGAAGACGGGAAAAATAACGAGGGTCCCTGAACGTCACACGGAAGTTTACGAGGCTGTCAGAAAGAGAAGAGAGGACCCTCCTGTTGATTCGGGTTCCACGTCAATTCACGATTTTAAGGATAGTATTTAAGCAGCACCTTTTTACTCCCCCCCTCTCTATATGGCAAAGTTCCTCGCTGAATTACTGGGATGTACACTTCCAGACAAGGGCACTCAACCTTTATTCGAGGTAAGGATGCTATGAACCTGCTTAACAGACCCCTCTGATATTATTTTTAAAATGCATTTATAATCAAATGGTCAAATATACAGTATTTGACCACACACACACACGCACGCACACACACACACACACACACACACACACACACACACACACACACACACACACACACCACACACCACACACCACACACCACACACCACACACCACACACCACACACACACGCACACACACACACACACACACACACGGTGGTTTTCATGGATAAAAAAAAATGACACTGGCTGGCTGCTCTCTCTGTCCATGAATTCTCTATGGCAACAGGAGGCTGAGGCTTTGTTCACCTGGTTGATTGACAGTTGCTAGGCTGTAAAAGCACTTCATTAACAGTGATCCCGGGTTTACAGAGGCTACAGTGCTACGCTCTCTCTGCACACTCACTCACCCATTTCATACAGTACAATATATGAATACATTGTATACATTTATGCACATTATATATACAGACCTGGAAAAACATTAAGAGACCAGTATGGATGTGTTCTTAAATATGCCTCTCTACATTACTTATTGAAAAAATGCTCTAAATGACTTATTTTTTATTTTTTGGTAGAATATGTTGTCCTTAGTTTATATTATAAAATCAAAAGGTTCATTCTACTCAAACATTATGCCTCTAAAGAGTAAAACAAGAGACATTGAACATTTAGAGTGGTGTATTAATTTTTTTTCTGGAGCTGTATATTTAGGCTAAGTGAAAATATTTGTAATATTCCCCCAAAAATATCAGCTTACGTTTGGTTCCCATTATGAGTTTGTATTATGTCCTTATAATGTCTCACTATTGTTCCCCCCCCCCCCTCTATCTTCTATTCTGTGCTATTGTATCTATTGTTGTGCTGTTGTCATAGTAGCGGCAGTGTCCATATATGGTATTGTTGATATTGTGCCATTCGTATTAAGGATGATTATGGAGGCTGGTGATTTCTCTAAGTCGTGCTGCATGTAGTGCCAGCCAGCAGCGGGGTTTGGTAAGAAATGGCTAAGATTCAAATGCTGCTCCTATTTGGGTCACTGTGCCACACACTGTGACACACCCACCCATGCACACACCCACCCATGTACTCACTCACTCACTCACTCACTCACTCACTCACTCACTCACTCACTCACTCACTCACTCACTCACTCACTCACTCACTCACTCACTCACTCACTCACTCACTCACTCACTCACTCACTCACTCACTCACTCCCCCTCTCTCTCTCTCTGTCTCTCAATCCCTCTCTTTTTCTCTCTCTTTCCCCCTTTCTCTCTCTTTATTTCCCTATCTCCCCTCTCCCCCTTCTCTATCCCTCCCTCCCTCTCTCCCTCTCTCTCTCCCTCTCTCCCCCTCTCCCTCTCTTTATCCTCCAGCCTTTTAGCGAGTCTTTCTTCACAGCAGGGGAGCTGGTTTTTCGAGCGCTGTGTGCTTTTTCAAAGGCCAAAGAAACAGATTAACATCACTGTACTCTCAAGGCCTGTGGGTTTGAAAAGATGTCTGCGCAAAGTCAGTGAAGAAATGGAAGAATTAGATTTTTCTTTCAGTCAGAGAATAATTTAACTTGAAAGAAAACCAACGATACGTGACGCACATTGATTTATTATGTGTGCGTGGTGTGCGTTTATTTGGTCACGCTATCGAGAAAATCACGAAATCTACAGGTGACCCAGTCAGTCAAAAAAGTAACACATGCATGTTTTTTTGCACTACATACACACATAGGGAGACACAGGCATATGCACACACAAAACAAACAATACCTTAACGTGTGTGTGTGTGTGTGTGTGTGTGTGTGTGTGTGTGTGTGTGTGTGTGTGTGTGTGTGTGTGTGTGTGTGTGTGTGTGTGTGTGTTTTAATGTATTCAAAAGGACAAGGCTGTTCAGTGCAACAGGGCATCACATTGCCTGTAATTAAATACTAATGCTTCATCAGCTGAGAGTCATTTGTGTGGATTTGTTTTCCGATGTTTCTGCCAATAAATATGTTTTTCTAATTATCCGTGACAAATCAAGTCTTCATAGGCGTGCTGTTGAATATGAATCAAGAGGTTATGGTTAGAAAATAAGGGGGCACAGTTGCTAGAAATATCAATTTTACATAAATGAAAAATCTGCCTTTTTAACATGCACAGGTCTTGTTAGCTGTTGTCTTGTCCTTGCATATTTGACGCATTACCTTCCACATGTCTATATAGGCTACTGTATATTTTTGTATTATTTAAAAAGGTTTAAAATTCCAAGTGAAAATTGGATCAATAAGATAAGATATAATGTAGAGTTTGCAAAAAAAATAATAATAATTTAACGATTTTGAATTTCCTGCAGTTTTCATCCTTGCTATCATTAGTGCACATAAGTATGTGAGTGTGTGTATGGTATGCAGTTTTATGATGAAATCCGAGCATTCATCTGTGGTTTGTACAGCGACTGTGTGTGTGTGTGTGTGTGTGTGTGTGTGTGTGTGTGTGAACATTTGAAGCCTTTTAAGCTTTTGTCTCTGTCACTGTGAGTCAGTGTATGGTGTTGGAGAGAGGGATGAGAAAGAGGAGGAGAGAGATAAAGTATTTGGCAAGCAGAAAAGAAAAAGCCAATGTACAGAGCTTCTATCACTCACTATGACTATCTCTCTCTCTTTCTCTCTCTCTCTCCCCCCCTCTCTCTCTCTCTCTCTCTCTCTCCCTCTCCCTCTCCAACCATTGAAATCAGTGAATGGAGCGCATATGCAGCACAGTATATAGATGACACTGAGTCGATCTTTGTGGCGGATTTAATTTTTACATTCAATTCTGTTTGGATGACGTACGTTCTTCAACCTTTATGCTAACTTAGCCACATGAATGTAGAAGTTAGCTACAGTCACCTCTTACATCAAGGTAAGACACTTTCAAGCACTGGTCAATTTTGAGATGTTTGGGCTATTTTGCTTCCATAACATGTCGTCTTTCATACTAGTATAAATATAAGGTCCAAATGTACATTTAGGTGTTTAATTGACTAAACCGTGTCTGTTTGCATCTGTATATTTCTCCTATACAACCATCTTTAACGGACATTATCTCAACATAATTTTTTTGTTCAATACTTTGAACCTAAAATCTCAACTTCTAAAGCGCTTACATCATTTTAAACTTTCCATAATCATTCCTCACACTATTCTGAAAGTTATTACAGAAGGATTGGTTCATATGTTGTCAAGTGTCTGATTTATGAGACATTTTCTTCTTAAAAACATGCCACATGCATTTTTAAGACCCTATATGGTACTTTTTCATTCATAAAATTATAAACAGGCTGCATGCAAATTCTGTTGTTTAAAAACGTTGAACTTTAAAGCTGGGGTATGTGATTTCTGATTGGTCAAAGTTAAGCTAATGAGCTGTACACTTTGACCAATTAGAAC
>NC_137231.1:31100151-31107651 GCF_949987685.1 Ammodytes marinus
GTACGACCACAACATTACAGCATGAATAGACCCACATCAAAATCCAATAGCCCAGTCCAATGGCACAGGCATAGGCAAGGCAAGGCAAGTTTATTTCTATAGCACAATTCAGACACAAGGCCATTCAAAGTGTTTGCAGGGGCATAACATACATCAAGATTAGACATTAGAAATTGCATTTAAAGGTGCAGTGTGTAATATGACATCATCAAGAAAGTTCTACAAAGTTCTAGAATGCAACACTCCCTGGGTAACCCCAACCCTTTAGAATAATAACAGAAGCTACAGTGGCCTTCAAGGACAAGAACAATTCTACATTTTAAACAATGCACCTGATGACATTTCAACTATGACACTTTCAAGATGGCGGCACTAGGCCTTGGTCCAAAATATGCAGAAATATGGACATATATGAGACCCTTTCTAAGGGAAAAAATTATAATTAAAAAAAAAAATTCAGCCATTATGCACTAAATTAAATGTACTTATGAATATCATAATTACTTTCTACAAAATCTGCTAGGAAATAAAACCCACAATTCTACACACTGCAGGTTTAAGAGATAATAAAAACAAAGACAATACTTCAAGATTAAAGATTAGCCTACATTAGACATCATGTTGGCTGATCACATCTGTGTCTGTTCGGACTGAAGTCTCTTTACCCAAATTTGAGTGTATAGTTGGCAATTGTATACCAGTTAAATACCAGTTGACACAATATTGAGGTTTTCAAGTAGACTCTTTGTGTGTCTAGTCTACCGCGGTTAATTTTCAAAGTCATCTAAGGTTGGGGAGTGAGAGGAAGACTGAGAGAAGGAAAGATAAACGGAGAGAGACAAAGGAAGGATGAGCATGAGGAAGGAAGCATTAAAAAAATAGATCAAGTGAACAGATGAAAAATATCCTTTTAACTAATTCTGGCATTTTTAACCCATGTATAATCATGTGTTTTATTGATTTGCACTGTCCCCCTTCTGAAATAAACTGAATTGAATTGAACAACATAAACCTTAAAGCGGCTACGAGTAACATTTAAATATCTTTTAAACAGCCTCATGTTTCCTCTGATAATCATAAATTACCTTTAACAGCAAACGAGACCATCAGTGCAAAGAAAGACGTTTTTATATAGTTTGTATTACTGCGTTTGGTCTGGTCGCACACCATGTCCGATTTTCGGTTCAGGCGTGCATGCTCTATGGTCACATATCCGTATTGGTCACAGATTTCAGTGTGGCGCTGCAACGCGATTTGAGAAGCCCATCCCTCCAGGTGAGGGAAGGGGAGCGGGAGCCTTGTTTGAGACAGTTATTTGTCGTCATAATGACTGATAACGGGGCTGAACCATCAAAGGAAAAAAAAGAAAATGCAATGAAGAAAAGCTAAAAGGGAGAGTGATGGGCGGGAGGAACAGGAACCATTAAAGCCATCCACACTCCCAATGGCACAGTCTACACGGAGATGCATTGTCAACGTCATCTAAGGTTGAGGAGTGAGAGGAAGATTGAGAAGGAAAGTGAAATGTAGAAAGACAACGGAAGGATAGCATGAGGAAGGAAGCAATGTATAAAAAGCCTAGATATCAAGTGAACAACACACTCCTTAACAGGAACCATTAAAGCCATCCACACTTCCAATGGCACAGTCTACAGAGATGCATTGTGGTTCCCTCTCCCACTCAGCACTTTTTTTTTTATTAGTCATCAGATAATTGCTCTGGGGCCTCGGAGCTCCACGGCAGCACTTTGACTTTTGACCTCTGACATCATACAGCAACAACAAAGCCACTGAGCTAAAATGGCCGACACTGATCTATGACAAACCAGAAAAAAACCCCTCTCTGTGATTATCCTGATGACAGGGAACCGGCCTGAACTAAAGCTGAACCTGCCAACGTTAAGATTTCAATGTTTACAACCGAATGGAGACCCATGACCACTACTACTCAGCCTAAAAGATTATAATCAATGCAGTGTCACTAACCACTTTCACGGAGCCGAAAAGAGTCTGTGACCTCACACTTTCAACACAGAAATGCACTATTTTGGGGGGGGGGGCGCTCTTAGCTCAGTTGGTAGGGCGTCCCCCTCATTGGCCTCGGCCAGCAGCGGACCCGGGTTTGATTCCAGCCCGCGGTCGTTCTCTGCATGTCACTCCCCTCTCTGCCCCATTTCAACTCTGTCTCTACACTATCAATAAAGCATAAAAATGCCCAAAAAATATATATAAAAAAAAAAGAAATGCACAATATTGTGTCCTAATCATTTTACACTTGCACCGGCCAGCACGCGCTAGAAAACAACTTTACGACAGCTGGCGTTGTAAAAAATACTACCGCTTGTGTCCAAAGGGGCCGCCGAAGTTCCTTGTAGCCACTTTAAGCTAAGTAAGCTAGTAAGTAAGCTACTAAGTTAAGTTAAGTCATCTTTATAAGTCAATTTACACAAGGCACATTGGAATTTTTGTCTTTTCGCATATCCCCTCTCAAGTTACCACACTTCGGAGGGGGTCAGAGCACATAGTCACATTTTTCAAACCAGAGCTGAACTGTCGTGATCTGCTCCAATAGCTTTGCAGACATTAAAGGTGTGTGTATGAGGATGTATGGAAGCCTGGATGTTCATAACCAATTCAGACAGGTATATGTGGGACCTTTCACTGCAAAGAAACTTCAAATTACGTAACAACAACAATAAGAACTAACTCCAAAGGGAATCGGGCAGCCTGTGCCAACGCAATTTAGGTCGAGAGTGCACAGTGCTAGAAAAAGGAAGAAAAAAAAATTTAAAATCCCCAAAAACTGTATATCTCTCATGCATTTAATCTTCTAGTGAATTAATAAAAATCTTGATTTTTAACCCAAAGTAATTCACGTCACAGATTTCTTAAAGGAATACTTCACCCATACGGAACCGGCGTTCTATCGTTATAAAATCGCTATTATAATATAGTGAATTAGGTTTTTCTTCCCTAAGTCTTTCCTCAGTCTTCCCTTGGCCTAGCTGTCCTTTTAATTCTAACCCTACATTTTCCAAACTGTAGGGTTAGACAGTGAAACCATAAAACACTCTTTCTACCTTTTCTCAGGCTAGGATGAACCGATTTCTAAAATGTTTGCACTTTTATACTACATAGGATCTCAGAATTCACTTTCATATTTCCGCCTGTGAAGTAGGTCTTTAAAGAATTTTCTGGACTTACTTACATTAACACCTAAGTAGTCCAATAACTCTAACCCTATCTGTAATAAGCTGACCACAAGCCTCAGTCATGTGATGTTGTTACAAAACTCAGTCAAAGTTTATGTAATATTTTGGACAGCTGCCCCACGCCCTTATTTTGAAAAGATTTGTGGATCATGTGACTTGGTCATTCAACCAGGTCATGAGCGAATCAGGGCACAGTGCAGCTGACTGATCATGTATTTATAGACAGTTGTTATTTTTATTGACAATGTTGTTTCAATCGCCATGTACACTAGATTTCTGCAAGCCCCTCATTTGAATCATTGTTCAGGCTTAGCATGAAAAAAATGAAAAATTTGATATGAAGAGACAACAGCCGCAAATACGGTACAGTGGACACGATTTAATCAAAATGTAACATACATTCCATCACAATTCGCAACATGATTGTCGATAAAGAAAGGATGTTCTACATGTATTTAAAATTGGGTTGAATGTATGAAGATAAGATTTTACGTCAAGAGTAATTCCATTGTTCCTGCTGTTTGTATTGTCTTTAAAGACGAATACAGATCATCCATGTTGGTGTCAGACAACAAGCCTAAATCAGTTCTGATGAATTTTCTTTTTCTTCAATATTATAAATATTAGATGTTTGATCAATGGACAGCAATCATTTGAAACAACAATTCCATGAATGGGCTTCTGTAAATGAGCTTAACTCATAAAAAACGTCACTCTACTGAAAGACCATATTAGGAAAAATGGCTGACTACAGTGACACAAATACAGAATATATCGGCATCCAATCTACACCCCCTATAGTTAAATTACTTGGACTTATAGGATCAGATCTTACAGAGGACACATAATCACAACATAAAGTGTTTAGTATGTGCTATAAACAATGAAAACAAAGCAGACTACACAATGTTTCAGATTGGAAAATAATCTTGTGGGTTGTAATGTGGCGATTGCTTGAATAATACTGTCGGTCTGGGCGCAAATTAAAATGGAATTAGGCCTCTGAAAAATCTGCTTCCTCCTCTCGCAAGAATGTCATTGTCAACTGCAATTGTCACTTTGTTTGAGTCACTCAATGTATTTGTGTATCATGGTGTGTATAACCACTACAGCCAATAATGAAGATGGTCAAACTAGAATTGGCAAGGCAAGGTACATTAGTGTGTTCTACACCATCCACATATTAGCTCATTTTCACAAACAGTGTTCTGGATCAATATAACTGAGCAAGCCTGTAACAAAAAGGGGAAAATAATGAGCTAAAATGTGCCTATTTCAAAAAAATAAAAATGAGTTCCCGTGGAGACAGATGAATATTACACGGGTCCTGTACTGATACACACACACACACACACACACACACACACACACACACACACACACACACACATACACACAGGACATGTCTTGTGATATCGAACTCCGGATATTGGTTTGAAAAATGTTCTTTCTCTTTCCATGAAAATTCTCTGCCTACGCGTTGATTTGAGGTCTGCATGTTTTTAAGCTGTGTGTCCTCATGCTCCTGAACTGGTGTGTGTGTGTATCGTCTTAAAACACACACACACACACACACACACACACACACACACACACACACACACACACACACACACACACACACACACACACACACACACACACACACACACACACACACACACACTGTCATTTGTCTTGTGAGCTGAACACAAGCTGCTCTATGTCTCCATGTGTTTCATGGAAAGGTTGTGGTCTAAACATTACATAGCAAATGAAATGTCAAACTACCACTGTGTATCCCTCCTCCAAAACATAGTTCCACTCATACTACTAAATACATCAACGCCATGTTTCTACAGTAGCTCAGAATGGACAAACTTAAGCGGCCTATAGGTGTTTTCATACATAGTGGGCGTCCTGGGGAAATGCACCTGTTGGAAGACCAAGAAGAAGAAGTACTATAGAATAAATAACTAAATACATCTTCACCTCATCACTTCATATTGTGGAAAGACTTGAGGCAGTGGTGGATGATGCCATCTTTAGTAACTATAGCTTCTTGTCCTTGAAGGCCACCGTAGCTTCTGTAAATACTCCCAAAGGAAGGGGTTAGACACGGAGCGTTGCAATCTAGATTTTTCACTACTAGATGATGCCAAAATACTCATTCATTATTCATCTCATTTTACTTCAAGGCTTGTGACCATAATATGATGGTTTTGGAACACAAAGCTTTCAAATAATAACAGAACAAAACAATCGCGTAAAACATTACTTAAACAATGGAAGTACATTTTTCAAAAAAGCACATGTCTGTCTGTCTCTGTCTGTCTGTCTGTCTGTCTGTCTGTCTGTCTGTCTGTCTGTCTGTCTGTCTGTCTTTCTGTCTGTCTGTCTGTCTGTCTTTCTCTGTCTGTCTGTAACTAAACGTTATATTTTTCTCTCTTCAGTCGACCTTGTTTGGGACCTTATCCAATGACAGAGCCCTGTTTGACCACAGACTGGTGAGTCGTCTCAATATGAACTGTCTTACTATTTGAATGACTGCGCTTGCAAAGTCGAAACATTTTGGTATTTTGAGAGTGTGAGGGTGAATATGGTTTTTGATTGAAAAATGGCATGTAAAGGGAATTTTAATTAACCTAGAAATTCCCTAAAGCGCCAACAGATGTCTGTGTGTGTGTGTGTGTGTGTGTGTGTGTGTGTGTGTGTGTGTGTGTGTGTGTGTGTGTGTGTGTGTGTGTATGTTGTTATTGAAGCACCTTTTTGAAGCACTATTCAAGCGTTTTCCCTTCCATGACAGATGGCCAAACATGTCTTCTCTTTGTTGATGACACCACGCTTTGATAAAACACAAAGACTTGCTCAGTTTTCTCTGTTGTTTTTTCAGATGTCTGTGTGTGTGTGTGTGTGTGTGTGTGTGTGTTAATGTGTGTGTGTTTTCTCTGTGTTTTTTGATGCAACATGTCGATGGCAGACGCTGTTGAAAGCCAATTAACCAGCGACAAAGGAAAGGATTTGTTGTTTTGCCTGGCGAGATGTAAACAGTAGTAGAATGGAGTCTGTGGTGAAACTCTGCCAACTGGCACAGGACTTATTTAATCACTTAAGCCCCGAGGCACCAATTGAATCGGGCAAATATATTGATTTGAAGATTTTACCATTCATCAGAAAACAATAAAAGTGTCCCTCTATTGTGCTCCGTCTACACTGCACCCTTGGGCCCAAAGCCAGAACATTAAGCAGGGTCTGTATAATGGACTATGGCTGTGTTCGAAAAAGCCCTACTAACATCCTAATCATACTAAAAGCCATACTAACGTCCTAATCATACTAAAAGCCATACTAACGTCCCACTCATACTAAAAGCCCTTCTAATGTCCTACTCGTACTAAATGTCCTACTAACGTCATACTAATACTAATTTTGACGTCGATTTTGAGTACCTTGTGGTTGAGTATGCAAGAAATGCCCGTATGAGTACTAACTTCCGGGTCGATTTTGTGTATGGATCGATAGATACTTTTTCTACTCTTTTTCGCTATTTCAGTCTGTTTTAAAGGTGGAGTCAGTGATTCTGGAGAACGTTTGTTGTCAAAATCACTTTTCTGTCAAAATCAGTCAGAGCCTAGGCTGTGTATTAACACCAATATACAGTTCATTGTGGTCCATCCAGCAGTGTGTAGCAGTGTAGAGAGATGTTTGTGCCTGCTACGTAATTGATAGAATTACAAGGATTTTTTTGGGATGATTTTGCATAAGTCATTATATCATATTTTCTTAGTGTAATCTTTTTTAAATTAATCCATCTTTTGTAGTGTAGTGGACACACACACACACACACACACACACACACACACACACACACACACACACACACACACACACACACTTGTGCACACATCAGGGGGTCAGAATTCAGAAACCATTTAGGGTCCATGGTCTAAATCTCTTGAGAACCTCCACATTAGATAACGGGTGGAATGATGCGTGTGTGTATGTGTGTGTGTGTGTGTGTGTGTGTGTGTGTGTGTGTGTGTGTGTGTGTGTGTGTGTGTGTGTGTGTGTGTGTGTGTGTGTGTGTGTGTGTGTGTGTGTGTGTGTGTGTGTGTGTGTGGGCTGGCTTTCTCTTTTTAGCTAGTTTTAAGTCATGCAGATAATCCATTTAGGATTAATTTCCTTTTTTTCTGAAGAACTATTGAGGTTAGCTGAGGTTTTTCTCTTCCTCGTATTGAGCATTTGGCCTGTTTGAAGGCACAGGTGGAACGGTGTGTGCGTGTGTGTGTGTGTGTGTGTGTGTGTGTGT
>NC_137231.1:31115151-31125151 GCF_949987685.1 Ammodytes marinus
AACAGGAGCATGTTTATAAGGCAATACACAGCAGGTGAATAGGGTATATACTGTAGGTAGGTTGGTATGTTAACTTATAGATGGGGCGACTGTGGCTCAGTTGGTTGAGCGGGTCGGCCGATGATCAAAGGGTTGGAGGTTCGATCCCCGCCCTGCCACCTGTGTCATAGTTGTTGTGTCCTTGGGCAAGACACTTCACCCACCTTGCCTCGTGTGAATGTCGATAGTTAGCTTGCTATGTGTGTGTGAATGGTAACGTGTAAATGGGAACAGGTCTCCCTTGCAAAAGAGTCTTCGGACTCAATGGGATTTACCTGTATAAATAAAGGTTAAAAAAAAAAAAAAAAAAAAAAAAAAAGATATGGAGACATGCTGTGGAAGAAAACTTGGCAAAAATCTCAAAATTGACCAATGCTCGAAAAAAATTATCTGTTTTTAAAAATGCATAAAGAAATACAAATGTCACTATGTGTTTTGGAATTTTAGTGTTCACACATGAGTTTAAATAATGTATCTTTTCCCCTAAAAAGAAATGGGTGAAAGTGTCTCCCAAAAGGTATTGCATTCACAGAAAAGCTATCTTGAAAACCTTCTGCACCAAAACCCAGAACAAGTGACTGCTGATCTATTGTTATAATAATAATAATAATAATAATAATAATAATAATAATAATAATAATAATAATAATAATAATAATGATGGATTGGATTTATATAGCGCTTTTAATCATATTGTTGGCATAAAACATTTAATACTAAAAGACAGTGTCCGACAAATAGACATGTCAACTCACATGATGTAGGTACGAGAAAGAGCTTGATTTTCAGTCAGAACTTCTTTATTTCCTTAATATCTGAAGCGTGTGTTTAAGCCTTCAGGGTTTACCGGAGAAAGAAAAAAATACTCGTATCACGTCTGTACACAAAGTCATGCAGAGAAAAACGTTTACTTGATTTAAATTTATGCATTAAAGATGCTCGGGGGGCTGGCTGGCACACACACACACACACACACACACACACACACGCACACACACACACACACACGCACACACACACACACACACACACACACACACACACCCACCCACACACCAGCTATTACATTAAAACAAATGGGATTCCAGGTCAAATAAGAAGCTGTTTTGTCTGTGCCATTGAACTGTTACAAGACACAAATCATAATGTTAGCCTCAAAGGACACAATTTTCTTTTCCTTTTTTTTAATATGGGGGTTGCTACTTTATGTTTTATTCATGATAAATCCGAAAGCCCTGTGGCAAGGAGAAGGATGTTTTATATTCGGTTAAGTTAGATTACATTTGTTAAGTCATTTGTTAAATTGTAGAACAGGATAAAGGGCCTGTGTGTAAATATGCACTCAGGCACTGGGCTGGCACACGAGCTGCCGTGTGACTGTTGGCTAAACTCAAAATGTTAATCTGTTTTTTGTTTTGGGGGAGGTTGCTTCTGAGAACTGGGTTGTACGGAGTATATACAAAGAAAAAAATGTACAGTATGTTGAATATTATGTTACAGTCAACCCTGATGGCATATGCAATTGTTAATGGGTTCACACTTGAATTATAATGCACTCATTATATTTCTAAGAAGCTATGCATTAATCATATTGTTTTGTGAACTGAATCAAATGTGGCACAATAACTGGGTTGTACAGCATGTCGACTATACAAAGAAACACAAATCTTATGTTACACAGTCAGCCCTGATGGCATACTGTAGGCTATTGTTAATGTGTTAATGCTATAATGAGAATGCAACCATTATATCTCTAGGAGGATATGCATTCTTTATATTGTTTTGCAAGTGAATCAAATATAAAATGTGGGTTTTCTACAATAAATTGAGCTCTAGAGCTAGTCTGGATTTTTCTTCAATCTTCATCTCTACATTACTTCATGGACATGCTCTTGATGACAATATTTTCATTGTGAATTTAGTAGAAATGTTGTCAGTAGTTTATAAAATAAAACCAAAATGTTCATTCTACTCAAACAGCTCTGGAAAAAATTAAGAGACCACTCCAAATATTCATTGCCTCTCGTTTGTACTATGTATAGGCATATGTTTGAGTAGAATGAACATTTTGGTTTTATAATATCAGACCTGCAAACTCATAGGAGGTGAAAAAGGTGACAAACACCCGTCCCTTCTAGGGGGGTCGGGTGTTTTTCGCTGTCCAAACGATTGGCTATTGTTAAATATCATTCACACAACCAGAGTTCTCCACTATTGCCTCCAATGTCCAGCTGGGTGAAAATAATAGCCAGCTGAGATCCTGACCCTCCTAGGGGGGTCCGGGGGTATGCCCCCCCGGGAGATTTTTTTTAAACTTTTTAAAGTGAAATGCATGAATCTGGTGCACTTTGAGAGGGAAATTAAGAGGCTAAATCTGAGGAATTTTGTGTGAACAAATAATTTGGAGACACTGGGTCGGATGAATTAGAAGCTTCTTGGATTTTCCATTAAAATGTTCATTTAAAATAAAATATTATGCAGGGTCCTCTGGGTTGGGCTTGGTGCTCTTTTTCTTTTATGGGACATATTTCTCTGTAATATAATGAATGCATTTAAATGCAGTGAGAGGAATGAAGCAGAAGAACTCTGTTGTCCAGCTATCTTTTTTTCCACAGATGAGGCTGAAATAGGTTATACAGTGCATGTGCATCTGAGCCCCATTTCCAAATGTTTTTAAATAAACTCAATACACACTGGACGTGAACGTGACGTGATCAGTTAAACTTGGATTACCTCCCAGATGAACTGATTAAATTATTGGGCTATTAACTAGGCTATCTAGATAAAAACATTGCATTATTATTTTTGTATGATATAATAATATGATGTTAATATCAAACACACAAACTAAAAAATAAAAATAAAAATAAATTGGGGGGGCGGGGGGGCTGTCGGTCGGCTCTGATTGTGAGCGCACTGCAGACACTTCATTTCTGCAATGTGCGCTCATTAAACTGTCAGCTTCACTTAAGAGTCCTGTGTGGGTCAACAGTGCAGTGCAAACTATGCAGCATAAAGTTATAACATTCGTCTACGACCGTGATGTTAAATCACCTTCACACAAAGTCTCCGCCCCAGCAAAGCAGCGAGTCGATCGCTGTGACGGTGAAAATCACCGGTACCCGGGAGACCCAGTGAGCTAGTGAGACGCCGCTCAGAAAAAACTCTGTGGTTTGATGGATGAAATCAGTCGGGGATATCCTGCCCGTTAACTTTGTCTACGGGAACGGCTTCCGCGATCTTTTTCTATGTCTCGAGTCTAACAGAGAGCCATGTCGGCAAACTGACAGCGCGACTAATACAGGGACTGTAGGCTACAGTGAGCTGCGTCCCTCCGTATAGTTTCTGTTTCAGTAGGCTGTTACATTAACCTCTGAAGCATTGACAGTGTTTAATCAAAGCCTCTAATTTTTTATTATCAAAAGGGTTTTGATTGAGACTTTTAGCCAATTCTAAAGTCTGAACACACAGCGGCAGCAGTGACGCTTGTGCCCGATCTTAACGCTGATTGGACAATACTCATGACGTCTACCAAAGATGTTTTATTGCCAAGATAACGATATTCCCTTGTCTCACACTACGGTAACTCGCCCACACAGTCCAGTCTGGGAAGCGCTGGCTGACTTCTCTGGCAGCTGCCGCTACCCCCCCCCCCCTCCCAAAAACAAAAACTCTTCGGATCTATACGATTCACGTGGGTCATATATTTTGATTCTAAACGGCGATTTTCGCCGAAAAGCGACGAGTTTGCAGGTATGAATATAAACTACTGACAATATTTCTACCAAATTCCAATAAATGTTTTGCCATTAAGAGCATTTTTCAATAAGTTATGTAGAGATGAAGATTTAAGAAAAATTCCAGACTGGTCTCTTATTTTTTTTTCCGGAGCTGTATATATATAATCTATTTTTTTGGCACCTTTGCTAAATGCCAAACAAACGGCTTTCATTGATTTTGAAAGGTTAAGTGTGCCGTTGTGTGGCGAAGGCTTAATACGATCCATTGTTTTCACTTGTCTGATCCTAAGGGCTGAATGCATTGTAGAGCTGCCAGATCGTTAATGAGCGAGTAATTACCAGGTTTATTGTTTGTGTTCATTCATTATGTCACTGTGGGTTGACTGTTCCCTTGTTTCCACTGGGTTTTGAGTGACAGGTCATTATGCCATGGTGAGTGAGTGTGTGTGTGTGTGTGTGTGTGTGTGTGTGTGTGTGTGTGTGTGTGTATATAGTAATTTGCAAACCAAATTCTCAAACCTGGGAGCCTTAATAAGAAGGACGTGCTACAGAGTTATTTCTATGTGATTTGCCAATCTCTTACCGAAATGGGAGGAAAAATTGCTTCTAAGCCATGTTCAAAAAGTAATGGTATACAATATTACAACATCTAGCAGCTTCTAAAGGCATTAAAAGGACCATGTTTTGTTTGCTAGATGCAGTTTTTGCAGTGAGTGAGTGAGTGTGCGAACAAATTCATCTGTAATAACCTTCAGAATGGTGCTAAGAACAGTTACGGAAAGCTGAAATTTTTTTTTTCTAAAAAATAGATAATGTTGAGATCGTTAAAGATGGTTGTATACTAGACATTCACAGACACAAACAGACAATGTTTAGTCAAATAAACACCTCAATATACATTTTGGATCTTGCATATTTACTCAAATGTAAGAAGACATGTTATGGAAGCAAAATATCCCAAAAAATCTCAATTTTGACCATGCAGTTCTTAAAAAAAATATGTATTTTGTCTAGATTGTCTCATTTTACAAATAATTAACACAGAGCAGAATAGAATGCATAGTGCTAATTCCTAATATTTCCCTTTCAATTTAAAGAGAATAAAATACTTCTTATAGTTATAAAAAAGATCCCATAAAGAGAAAAGGTTTATTTTCTAATAGCAGTTTCTTCTACGTTGCTGAAGACTCACTTTCTTTTGCATTGGCCTTTAACACAAGTTGAGACTTGACACTCCTAACTTTTTTCTCATGTATCTTATATGTTGTTTTGTATTGAATTGTGTACAGCACTTTGGTCAACTGATGTTGTATTTAAATGTGCTATAGAAATACATTTGACTTTGACTTTCTTCCCACTATAGCGGCATCACATGTTATGTTTCAAACTCAACTGTGTAACCATTAACAACATGACAACAGGGCTACATTATAATTTAAGTTTTAATTTAGACTAAACCTTTCATAGGGTTTTGTACGTGGAAAAAAAAATCTCAGTTTTCGAGTTGATTTTCAGGTTGATTTCGACTCCTCTGTTTTCTTCTTCTTCCAATGTCTCGATGGAAACATTCGATGGATCATTGACGTCGGTTCCTTCTCAGCCTCCACGCTAGCCACTGCCTTCTGCTCGTCTTTAAGCTTAGCCAGCTCCATGCGTAGGCCGTTAGTAACCTCCTCCTCTGCCTGTAGTTTAGCGAACATCTCCTGGTTGCTTTCGATGTGTTTTCTCAGATCCTCCTTAAGATCCTCCATCTCTTTCCGATGCGCCTCGTCTTTCTCACAAGCGTTCTTCTTGAGGGTTCTTGTCACCTCCTCGATCTCTCTCACCATCGCGCTGTTTTCCGCGTTCAGCTTTTCGACTAGCCCCGCCTTCTCCGTCTCTAGCGTGGTCTGAATGCCTTTCTCCAGACCTTTCTGAAGCCTCCTCGCCTTTTGCTCCTCGACCTTCTGGCGAACCTCATCTTTAAGCTGCTCCAGCTGCTGCAGGAGATCCTTAAATTTGTCTTTTTCCGCCTGTAGCTGCGCCGCAAACTTCTCCTGGCTGATCATGTGGGACACTTTCAGCTCCTCGAAATCCTTCAGCAGCACTTTCTTCTGCTTTTTCCGGATGCTGTGGCCAAACTCGCTGGCGATGCGCATGGTCTCGATGGTCTCCGTGTCGCTAAACCTCTTCAGTCTCTCCAGCTCGCTCCGGGTCTCTTTCTCCTTGTTCACGAAGGCGTCCTTGAGGTTCTTCATGCGCAGTAGCTGCTCCTTGGCCTTCTCCAGATCTTTGGTTATCTGCAGGCGCACGCTTTGCTCCTGGAAGTTGGTGGCGCGCTCCTGGCCCAGCAAGTCGTTCACACGTCTCACCTCGTCCTGGAGGCTGCTCAGCTCCTCGGGCGGCTCCCTCAGGCTCCGCTCCTGCAGCAGTTGGTTCTTCAGGTTGTCCACTTGCTTCTGGAGAGTCTTGATCTGGACCACGTGCTTCTCCAGCTCGTTGGGAAGGTGCTGGTGGTGGTGGTTGTGGTTCTTGTCCCGTTGAGGGGCGCTGCTGTTGGGATTTTCAACTCCTGAAATACACACAAACAAATACGTTGTTTAGTTGTAGTTGGTTTTTGAATACAGATTACACAATACCTTTTTTTTTTTTAAGATAATTATTTTGGCATTTTCAAGCTTTATTGGATAAAACAGAGTTGGGATTTTCAACACCTAAAATGTACACAAATACATTGTAGTTGGTTTTTTAATACAGATTCCCACAATATTGTTAAATTAGTTTGAAACTGTGAAAGAGTAATTAAGTTAAATAGGCAAAATAGAAAATAACTATACTGTCAGTCAAGTAATTTTTCATTGCAGCCATTCTACTGTACACAGCTTTAATGCAATTTATAATGTCTAACATTGATGTATGGCCCTGTAAAGCACTTTGATTGGCCTTGTGTCTGAATTGTGCTATATGAATAAACTTGCCTTGCCTTACCTAAAAATAAATTAAAAATTAAATAATATTATAATTTATATAACGCCTTTCAAGGGACCCAAGTTCGCTTTAGAGAGTCAGACAATACAGGTGCACTATGTAACTTTGGTTGTGTCAGAAAAGTGAAAATACTCTCAGGTATGAGTGAATAAACAAACTTTCCTCACAGGAAAATGTGATCCCTGGAACACTGTTAGAAGTCAGAAAGCTTTCTGAAAAGTTACTGTTTCACTGTTGTTGTTTACAGCAGCAGGGCCCAGTTTGGTTTAGAAACATATTCTAGTTTTATCTTTTGTTCCAGTTGCCTCCAAAATAATTTGATTTGATTTATGACAATATAATTATTCAATACTAAGAATAACATGTGTTTTGTAAACTAACTGCAGGCTTTGCAAATTTAAACAAATCCCCCTTCCCCTGAAACTGCACAGTACACCTTTAACAACAAACAATTTAGGCAAATAAAGTAATAAATAGGACCAATAAATAGTGGGTATGTGATTGATTATACAGTCCAATAAATGGTAAAAACAGTTGGGTTTATAGGGTGTGTAGGTGTACCTTGTAGTCGCGCTTTCAACTCCTCCACTTGCTTTTCCAGAGCCTCCTTTTCCAGTTCGCAGTCTTTCAATTTCTGCGCTGACTTGTATGGACCCATTGGCCTGCTGATGTTCTCCATATTAAAGCTGGTATATCCTTAGCGTATGTAGCATAGAGGTAGTTTGTCACAAGGCAAATATTAATAAGCTGTTTCAGTTGTAGGTCGGTTATATCTCAAAAGATTGTTTAGCGCTGCTGTCTGAAGCTAGTTTCAGTAGTTTGTAATGAACTGCTGCTGTCGTCATAACAACAACCAACTGTTTCCGGAATGTTCCACCGTTTGAAATGTTTACGTTCAGTTTTTACCTTGAGCTACAGTTGGTTAAACGGTTTGCATCTAAAACACAATAAAGTCAGCACTAAATATATATTTTTAAATTATGACACCATCCACACTAAAGGTAAGTCAATATTGGTATTTTGTGTGTACTCCTAGATATTATTTTAATTTATTGATGTTTTCCCACAAGTGACCCTTTGTTGTCATGCAAATAGCTGTCATGTCTCCTGTTGGAAGGCACATTTTGAATTCTTGTTTTCTAGCTATGAGGTTGCTAGGCAACAAGTGGAAACCCAAGGAAGCCACTGCAATCCGGGCTGCTGCTGGCACCATTTTAATTGAACTGAAGATCAAAACATGTTCAATTCATTTCAGTTTAATTGGCTTTATTGGCAGAACAATAGAGTCTACATGTCTTGCCAAAAACACACCAACAAAGAAAATAGTAAATATCTATTCATAAGACCAAAATAAACTCTACAATTATTTTTTTTTAAATGAAGGATTCAAGATTGTTTATTCTTGTTCAACAATTACAGCAGCAGTCATTGGCAACACAATACTTGAGTCTCGGGCTGCATTCAACAACGCAACATAAAATAGATAAAATAAAAATAAAAATGTATAAAGAGGAACACACAGGTGGAGAAAGCCACCTTAGACCTAAACAAACCTGAAAAGTACTGCAAATACACTGCACATTTGTTTAAATAATATACTGTATGAATATGAATGTACAATTGTATTAAATGTAAATAGTAGCCTATACTGTAAAGCATGGGAGTGTGTCTGTCTTCTCTTCCTGCACCTATTTATTCAATCACTGAGCATGTAAAGTGCAAATTCAGTGCAAATTTGTTTAAATAATGTAAAGATGGGCCAAATATAGCCTATACTGTATAAATGTGTAAATAATATGTAAAATAAAAAATGTAAATAGTATCCTATAGGCCTACTGCAACTAAAGCATGGGAGGTTGTCAGTCCTGCACCTGAGACCTAAACAAACCTGAAAAGTACTGCAAATTTGCTGCATTTAAATAATGTGTAGATGCTGTCATAGCCTACTGTATAAATATGAATGTAAAAGTGTATTTAATGTAAATGGTAGCCTAGGGTGTAGCCTATCTGCCCTCTCTTCCTGCACTTATTTATTCAGTCAGTGAGCCCTGTAGATTCAGTGATGCAGATGTTTTGGTCTTTTTCCTTCATCAATATTCATGTGACCTGCAGCTGAACTCAGAGCAGCAAAGCTACAGAAACATTTACTCACTGCTGTGGGGGAGAACTGGCACATATTCAGCAGCAGTAAAGACACTTTACTCTGTCTGTCTGTCTGTCTGTCTGTCTGTCTGTCTGTCTGTCTATCTGTCTATCTATCTATCTATCTATCTATCTATCTATCTATCTATCTATCTATCTATCTATCTATCTATCTATCTATCTATCTATCTATCTATCTATCTATCTATCTATCTGTCTGTCTGTCTGTCTGTCTGTCTGTCTGTCTGTCTGTCTGTCTGTCTGTCTGTCTGTCTGTCTGTCTGTCTGTCTGTCTGTCTGTCTGTCTGTCTGTCTGTCTGTCTGTCTGTCTGTCTGTCTGTCTGTCAGCCTAAACTCTGTAAATATGCATGTTGCTAGCTACGGCAGGCCCCTTTGTTTACATACTATATTTACAGAGCCAAGGCTGTGTATTAACACTGTAAGATCCATGCAAGCAGCGATAAAAACATATTAAAGTTAAACTTATGAACTTTTACATTAGTCCCATGTGATTTTTTTATTTTTTTTTAACCTTTATTTATACAGGTAAATCCCATTGAGACCGAAGACTCTTTTGCAAGGGAGACCTGTTTTCCTTTCCCACGTTACCATTCACACACACATTCACACACCGATAGCAGACTAACTATCGACATTAACACACATTTCTAGTGTATAACAGAGTTGATCAACCAACTCATTCATCAAAGGATTGAGAAAAACCCCACATGAGCTGCAGCTGAAATACATGAATCAATATTTTAGAAGTTTAAGTTAACAAGCTCCCTGGTTATCATGAAAACTTGGCTCCTAGTTCAGAGATGAAATGAGTTTCTAGCTGCATAGGAGAATACCTTTATGAATAATGTATCATATTTTGTGTACTAAGAGAGGCCCATTGATAGTAATATATGTATTTTTTTTTGGCAAATCATATTCAAGCTTCTATATATTCAACTTTTCAACTCCTTTTATACTGATGAAACCTTTTTAAACTTTTTCAAATCTTCATACTCAGCTATCCAGTTTAGCGTCGGCTGTTTCAGCATTCACACGCATTTTCAGCAGGAGGTGCATTTTCTAGTTTTTTTTACCATGTTTTTTCGACATAC
>NC_137231.1:31147651-31155151 GCF_949987685.1 Ammodytes marinus
TTCAGGCTAGAAATAGTGCCGTATTTTTTGTATTGCAATGGGCGTTTGTTGGTTGCTATGAACGCTGGTGAGACCTTGCAACAAAGAAAAGCTGTGTAATTGATACATTTTTCTTTTATATAAAGCCATAAAAATACGTTCCCATTTTTAGCGAGACAGTTGTCATGTAAACGTAAAGCCTTATTGTTCACATTTCTTAGACAATCTTTCTTAAACCTCTCCTCTTCTTAGCTGTCTGTCTGTCTGCCTGTCTGTCTGTCTGTCTCTGTCTGTCTGTCTGTCTGTCTGTCTGTCTGTCTGTCTGTCCGTCCGTCCGTCCGTCCGTCCGTCCGTCCGTCCGTCCGTCTGTCTGTCTGTCTGAGTGCTTGTAACAAGGGCTCCAGTTGACATCACTTATACGGGGGCTGCAAAGCTGAAAAAGAAAATGGCCGATATTCCACATATTTCTGCCCTGCTCCCATGTTGAGTCTTTGTTTGCGTTCCGAATCGCATACTCTTTCTTTTTTCTATTCTACATACTACATCCGACGATAAAAATAATCTAGTTAGGATGCAGTAGGCATACTATTGGGACATACTTTACTCTCTTATTTCATCATAACATTGCGCCTTGATCTTGCCTCTTGCTTTTATATCCGTCGCATCCCGTTTGTTTTCATATGGAGGCTTCGTCGATGTTACGTCACTTCACGTGCGCACTGGATTGTGGGTCAGAATCGCCCAAATAGGATGCACTTTTCAACACTAGCTATCTTGGCCGCATGAAGTAGGACATCCGGGTACTTCTAACCATCCTAAATATGGCCACAAGAATCGGGACATCCTAAATCTTTTTTCTACCATACTAAATAGTAGAAAGTGTGCGATTCGGAACGCAACCTTTGTTTGTGTCTGGTGTGAAAGTTTGTGAACCGCTGATCCAAACTACTGCTGCTGCTGCTTTCTGCTGGTTGTCAAGAGACATGAAAGTGGGGAGAATGTAGCCGTGCCAACCAGCAGTGTAAGTGTGTAAGTAAGTATAGTTTTATTTATACAGCACACTAGGTCACAAAATCCTTAACAAAGTGTGCAATACAAACAATACAAAACTAAATAATTCATGAGGCAATAAAAGGCACTCAGTAAAAAGTGCTGCACATGATTTTAAGCTCAGAAACATAGGGGTGAAAAAACGATAGGCACATGCGAGGGTCCTAAACTCACATAGTGGGATCCCTTAGTTTTACTCAGGCCTCCACTGTAAGTAGTAGGCTTGAATAAAATAGTATGGCAACTGAATGCCTTCATTTTCTTCAATTCTATTTTCTTAATGGGGTTTACGATGCAGCGTGCGAGCCGTCTGTACTTCATGATAACTCGCTGTGTGTGCTCACTGACCGGGTTTTTCTGCACTAAAAACCAAACACTAGAATATCTACTGCCTGTCTTTTCCCCTCACGAGAAACAAGAGAGAATAAATTGGGACACGGTTTAAGCTCTGCAGTTATTTATTAATCGCGGTCACATATTTAATTAATCTTTATTTCACACGCAAAGGTCCATAATAGTGTACACAATATATCAGAACAACAAAACGAACAACTAACAAGCTTTGGGTCCAAGGGCAGAGGGTGTCATATTGTGTACAGACTGTGGCTCAGGTGGTAGAGCGGGTCGGCCAATGATCAAAGGGTTGGCAGTTCGATCCCCGTCCTGCCACTTGTGTCATGGTTGTTGTGTCCTTGGGCAAGACACTTCACCCACCTTGCCTCGTGTGAATGTCTCTAGTTAGCCTGCTATCGGTGTATGAATGTGTGTGTGAATGGGACCAGATCTCCCTTGAAAAAGAGTCTCCGGTCTCAATGGGATTTACCTGTAGAAGTCTGTGAAGCCCACTGAGGCAAACTGGCCATTCGGAATGAATATTTGTGAAATTGGGATATGAATAATTTATTAACATTATTTTAACATTATCTGTGTACATGTGAAATTTGCCAGCTAGCATATTGGCTCGAGCATACAGTACAGTTTGCAACACTGGCGCTGCACATATTAAAATGCTTGCTCTTTCTTATGGACATACAGTTCTAGATACAGTTTTTTTCGCTGAACGTCCACCCCTTAAAGTCCGAGAGAAAATGGTAATTAAAGGTTTGTACCCTAGCAGAAAGATCACAGGTCAGAACCTTGTAACAGCAAAATGTGCCCACAGGGAATCTTCCCTTTATTATGTTCCTGCTCACACGTTGTAGTTTGCTAACGGGTCGACTAATGGTCTAAAGATGTAAAAGTATGCAAATAAATCCTTGATGTAATTCCCAGCCATGCCACGTGCACCACATGCCCACTGTCACACACACACACACACACACGCACACACACGCACACACACGCACGCACGCACGCACACACACACACACACACACACACACACACACACACACACACACACACACACACACACACACACACACACACACACACACACACACACACACACACACACACACACACACACACTGTCTCTAAATGAGTTTGTATGATTAATATAAACCAGTTACTGATTTTAATTAGGAAATAATATGTCTCAAGCTGTTCACCCTAGCTGTCTCCAGGTGTGTGCTGTGGTGGGTGTTTTGGAAAGGATTTGCCTGTGTGTGTGTGTGTGTGTGTGTGTGTGTGTGTGTGTGTGTGTGTGTGTGTGTGTGTGTGTGTGTGTGTGTGTGTGTGTGTGTGTGTGTGTGTGTGTGAGAGAGAAAAGAGATGTGAGTGTGTGTGTTTGCTTGTGCGTGCGTGCGTGTATGTGTCCAGTGTGCGTGTGTGTGAAAGAGAGAGGCGTGTGTGTGTTTTAGTGTGTCTGTGAGTTTGTGTGTGAGAGAGAAAAGAGTGTTGTGTGTGAGTGTGTGTGTTTGTGTTTGCTTGTGCTTGTGCGTGTGTGCCTGTGTGCGTTCGTATGTGTCCAGTGCGTGCGTGCCTGTGTGTGTGTGTGTGTGTGTGTGTGTGTGTGTGTGTGTGTGTCCAGTAGCGAACCGCCTGGAGGCATGTATTATAATGAGTTGAATGTCCAGTGGACTGTCTCGACTCCCCTCCGCTCTGTCATTACCTGCTCTGTGCTCAGGCTTATCATTTGGCCCATGCTTTGCTTTGTACTGTGAAGGAACACACCGTTACGCAAGCTGGCTGTTCCAATAGGCCTATAGCTATTTCTAAAGTATATAAGAGTTGTTCAGGCCTAATGTAAGTAGGGTTTTATAGTATATACTAGTTTGGTAGTAGTGCAGATTTTATTTTAATTAAAAAATTCCATTTGAGTGGCTGACATTTTTTTTTTTGACCAAAAGTAGTTCTAAGGAACTTCCAAACTCAAGTCAAGATTATTTCGAAAAAACTTGGAAGTCCCTTAAAGGAGCAGTGTGTGTAAAAGGGAATTAAGAACAAGAGAGAAATTGAAAAACAAGATTCATGAGAATGTTTTAAACAGTAAATAACCGCTAAATTTAAGAGGAAATTTAAAACTCAAGGATAGAAAGGCAGTCCGAAAGCTCCGGAATGATCTCAAAATTACCATGGAACTGCAGGTTATTATTATGGTTTCGTTTAGATTTAGTTTGTTATGGACACTTACTTTTTCACTTCCCCTCTTTTCTCTCTCTCTCTCTCTCTGTATTAGTAGAACAGTTGGGAAGTTGGTTACGGTTGTGGTTTGAATGTCAACAACACTGAAAGTAATTTATTCCTCAAATCGTAGTATCGATACCAATGAAAAACAGCACAATTCTCCAGTATTACTCACTCCAACCCAATGTGTTCTTGTTCATTAGAAAGTCCCTCTCTGGGGGCGCTCCGGTGGTGTAGTGGATAGAGCGCGTACCATATTTGCTCCGGCCTTCGTTGCAGTGGTCGCGGGTTCAAATCTGACCCGTGGACCTTTACTGCAGGTCATCCCCCCCCCTCCCTCTCTCTCTCTCTCTCTCTGTCTCCCCATTTCAACTCTGTACTGTCTAATAAAGCTTGAAAATGCCAAAAAATTATCTTAAAAAAAAGAAAGTCCCTCTTCAGCCCAGACTTTTTCGGTAGCAGGAACTGTGTCCCTAAAACCAAAACTAAAACCTGGTTCCCATGGTCAGAAATTCCTGCAAAAGTCCCTTTGTTGGAATTTTCTAGACGGTTGACCCAATATTTGAATATAACAATAGGACCCTTTCCACTTGCTATTGTATTTTCACTAGATATTGACATGGTCTGTCTGTCTGTCTGTCTGTCTGTCTGTCTGTCTGTCTGTCTGTCTGTCTGTCTGTCTGTCTGTCTGTCTGTCTGTCTGTCTGTCTGTCTCTCTCTATCTATCTATCTATCTATCTATCTATCTATCTATCTATCTATCTATCTATCTATCTATCTATCTATCTGTCTGTCTGTCTGTCTGTCTGTCTGTCTGTCTGTCTGTCTGTCTGTCTGTCTGTCTGTCTGTCTGTCTGTCTGTCTGTCTGTCTGTCTGTCTGTCTGTCTGTCTGTCTGTCTGTCTGTCTGTCTGTCTGTCTGTCTGTCTGTCTATCTATCTATCTATCTATCTATCTATCTATCTATCTATCTATCTATCTATCTATCTATCTATCTATCTATCTATCTATCTATCTATCTATCTGTCTGTCAAAAAACAAACTAATAATTGCACTCACTGACACTAAACAGAGTGATACAAGGTTCTCCTCTGGGTTGTGGAAACATTGGAATCGATGCTTGTATGTATTTTAATTTTAATTTGTGTTGTCATGTATTTGTATTGTCTTTTTATATGGAACTTTGAGTCCGGAATAAAGTATTCATTCATTCATTCATTCATTCATGTCTGTCTGTCTGTCTGTCTGTCTATCTATCTATCTATCTATCTATCTGTCTGTCTGTCTGTCTGTCTGTCTGTCTGTCTGTCTGTCTGTCTAAATGTAAACATACGATATGAGCTGCAGATCACTTTGTCATTCTCTATTGACAAACTGTTAAACTCCTCTACGTCACTGTAGAGCCGAACAAAAGGCTGAAAGCTCAAAATGCAAATGTGACGGCAGGAGAGCAGACGGAATCTGCATTAGAAGAAGCACTTTAGCCCACACACACACACACACACACACGCACACACACACACACACACACACATGTACGCACACACGTATACGCACGCACGCACACACACAGGCACGCACACACACAGGCACGCACACACGTATAAGCACGCACGCACACACACATGCACACATGCACGCAAGCACGCACGCACGTATACGCACACACACGTATACGCACGCACACGCACACACACACTCGCTCACACGCACACGCACACATACACATACACATACACATACACATACACATATACATACACATACACATACACATACATATACACATACACATACACATACACATACACAAACACACACTCACACACACACCCCTCCCTCCACACACACACACACACACACACACACACACACACACCCTCCCTCTGTCCCACTAATTGCTGTGATTGTGGATGATAGACTCGAGGAGGGGACACGGACACCAGCGTTCCTAATGTTCTGAACAGACTTCCAGAGAATGCAGGGGGAGATGTCCCATGTGCACCCCGCTCGCTCACCCCCCCGTTAGGAGCAGTTTCCCTCTGGATGGCTCCCTGTTGTTATTCAAAGTTCAGATGAATATGTGGTCTCTTGGGGACTTGTTCACACTTAAGTTAAGATGCATTTGTAGTATGCAGGCTGTACAGTATGTATAAAGGTGTGACTGTACTAGGCATACTGAAGGAGCGTGTAGCATTGTAGATGTTATTTTATACTCTACTTGACTTGTTTTGTCTAGTAATTGCTGCATAATCAATTTTAAAGGCCTACTTCACCGGTTGGAATATGAAGGTGTATTGAACTCGGAGATCCTATTTAGTATAAATGTGCAAAAAAAAAATTAAATCGGATCATCTTAGCCTGAGAAAAAGGCAGAAAGAGTGTTTTATGGTCTCACTGTCTAACCCTACACTTTCCTTACTGTGATGTCACAGGTTAGGATTAACAGGACAGCTGGGCCAAGGGAAGACTAAGGGAAGACTGAGGGAAGAAAAACCTCATTCATTATATTATAATTGCGATTTTATAATGATAGAACGCTGGTTCCGTATGGGGGAAGTATTCCTTTAAGATGCATTTGTAGTATGCAGGCTGTTTATATAAAGGTGTGACTGTACTAGGCATACTGAAGGAGCGTGTAGCATTGTAGATGTTATTTTATACTCTACTCGACGTGTTTTGTGTAGTAATTGCTGCATAATCAATTTCAACTTTGTTAGTTCTATTCTACTCTTCTTCTGTTGCTAATATTCACAACGTATATCGGTACTAAGTGCTTCTTTCAACCAAGGTTTTTTGTCAAGGGAAAACAGCATCTCTGTAAATGCCCATTTCACGCTGGCCGAAAAACCTGCTTAAACAAGATATCATCTGGCTTTTGTCTGCAGTGTGAATGGACATAGAGACTGCTATTGAAAGGGTTCACCTCCGATCTGCATTGACGTAAACATCCCACCTGGAAAAACGCTCTTATTTGCAAGACGACATGGGTACCAAATGTTTGCACGTCATAGCAACGCCACGGTAACTGAGGAAGAAGCATTATTGTTTGTGGGTTCAACGTGCAACAGTGATTTACATTCTAGAACTATGAAAGACAGAGAAAAGTTCAAGAAATTATAAAGTATCGTTGACCAGCGTCTCCATGGCTTCCATGCTGTTGTGTTTACTTCACTGTTTTCCAGTTTGTGACATTAACCAATGATGTCGTGATGTCAAACATGACATGGGGCGGGTCGGCTGATGATCAAAGGGTTGGAGGTTCGATCCCCGGCCCCGCCCTGCCACCTGTGTCATGGTTGTTGTGTCCTTGGGCAAAACACTTCACCCACCTTGCCTCGTGTGAATGTCGATAGTTAGCCTGCTATCGGTGTATGAGTGTGTGTGTGAATGGTAACGTGGGAAAGGAAAACAGGTCTCCCTTGTAAAAGAGTCTTCGGACTCAATGGGAATTACCTGTATAAAAATGGGTTTGAATACATTGTGAAAATGGACAATCGCCTATTTAGCCTATCAGGTTTACCCACTTTTAAAATACCTGCATTTGCATACTTATTTTGGTGTGAAAATGGGTATATAAAAGGTACATTTTAAAGTCCCTTTGAAGCCATATGTGGACTGGAGTCTGTCTCAGCTGTAAACGGTACAATTCCCTTGTTCACATTACAAAGGAATGTGCGCTTGCTTGTATTCGATTGCCGTACACATTGTGTTGTGGCAAATTGAGTCCGGTTAAACAACACTGTGTTTCTCTCCCCAAGGGCCTTTGCATAGGCACCCCACTGTGCTAACTGCTGTCTCATTGAAATGAATGAGGCGGATGCTATTATTCATGCAGTGCTGTTGTCTGTCTAAAACACACAGCCTTATAATAAATTAGGCTTTACCATACGCCCATTTGACA
>NC_137231.1:31160151-31170151 GCF_949987685.1 Ammodytes marinus
TTATGGTCAGTTATTTCCTCCTGCCTGTTCTCTGTCTCAGCATGTGTTGGGATGTAAATGCATCTGTTTCATGCACTTTTGTAAACATTATAAAATAAATATTTTTTCAACTGGATTTTGCTCGAGTCTTGTCTGTTAACATGGTAGAAAGTTGTACAAATGGGAACGTTAATGGGCGTTGTAGTTCGGGGGGAGGAGGTGGAACTGACTACCCTGGTCCTAAATCAATGGAGGGTCCTTAAATAGTCCCGAATGAAAAATAATTTGAGATTTGTTTCTATGTTGTGAGTGTATGTTGTGTGTTGCATGTAATTTGTTGCTGCCTCTTGGCCGGGACTCCCTCGAAAAATAGTTTTTTAATCTCAATGGGACTTTCCTGGTTAAATAAAGGTTCAATAAAATATATATTTATTTATTTTAAATTTTCTAAGTAATAAGTGTCATAAATTAAGTGAATAAATTAGTAGAGAAACAACATACACAATGATGATGATAATTAAACATAAATTTTTTTTTTTCTTAATTTTTCAAGTGAAGGCTTTCTGTAAACTTTCTGTTTTGAAGGCCATACAATCTATTTTGGAGCATTTTGCATTATTTATATCTATCCTGAATTAGTCTGTATCATAAATAAATCAGTATCGTGGCTACAATGTCATATGGCATTATGCCTAAGAACATGACACACACACACACACATGGCCCTTTACTTAACCTCATTCAACCATAATGAAGTCATTTTAGGCTCATGTGTTAAGGGGACGAGGGTTGAGCCAGTAAGATAAGACAACCCTTCCAAAGTCCCACATTGGGTATGGTTTCGGGTTACAGCAACAACAGGACAGTGCAAATAATAATAACCACAGCATCAGCATGAATGCAAAATATAATAATAACGGCGATGTAAACATTAAAAAAAGGCAAGTGACAGTAAAAGATTAATTAGCCACTAAGTAAACAGACAGAAGCAGTATTGGAATGGAATGACTTTTTTATATATATATAATTTATCTATAAATTCTATATCCTATAATGGAAGGCTGCTGGCCGTGCCATTGAGAGGCGTGTTAAATCATCTGGCCTGGTGGTACACAAGCTGGCCTACAAAAATCACCAGAAGGCCTATGCAGCAGCCCTTAAAGAAGCCCGGTCCATCTATTACTCCAACATCATCAATAACAGTCCGGGAAATTCAAAACAGCTTTTTTCCACCATAAACTATCTCCTTAACCCCAAAAACCAAACCCATACAGAACCCACAGCAGAACACTGCAACAGGTTTCTTGTATTTTTCAAAGAAAAGATCAATTCCATCAGGTCCCAGCTCTCAGGCTCCCCAGCTCCATTTCTGCCATCTGCCTGCCCTCAACCAGCACCTCTCAGCACCTTTGCTGCAGTCACACAGACTGAAGTTGAGGGTTTCATCAAAAAAATGAAGCCTTCCACCTCCCCCCTGGATCCCATCCCTACTACACTCATCAAATCAAACCTGTCTGTCATAAGCCCTCTTATCACACAAATAATAAACCACTCGTTAAACTCCGGCCATGTCCCGCCCTCACTCAAAACTGCCATTATCAAGCCTCTCCTGAAGAAACCCAACCTCGACTCAGATTGTCTCTCAAACTACCGGCCCATTTCCCATCTTCCATTCCTGTCCAAAGTGCTTGAAAAAGCTGTTGCCGTACAGCTACAGGAACATCTACAACGTCATTCATTGTTTGAAATATTTCAATCTGGTTTCCGTTCTGCCCATAGTACAGAGACAGCATTGTTGAGGGTAACCAATGACCTTCTCATCTCTGCCGATTCTGGATCCCCCTCCCTGCTCATCCTTCTCGACCTTTCAGCGGCTTTTGACACTGTCGACCACCATATTCTCCTGAACCGCCTCCACACCGACATTGGTCTCCATCATTCCACACTGGACTGGTTCTCTTCTTACCTCGCTGACAGGACAGAGTATGTCAGCCTGGGATCTGCCAGGTCCCAAACAGCCCCTGTTACTTGCGGTGTCCCCCAAGGATCTGTCCTAGGACCCCTCCTTTTTATCCTGTACATGCTGCCACTGGGTCGTGTCATCAGCCGGCACGGCATCTCTTTTCACTGTTATGCCGATGACACTCAGTTATACCTCCGAACCGACCCCACCCTACGTTCAACCCCGGTCTGCTCATCATCACCTACTCTAACCCTCTCCAACTGCCTGGAGGAGATTAGGGCGTGGATGAGTCACAACTTCCTCCAGCTGAACAGTTCCAAAACCGAAGCCATACAAATTGGCACCCCTCATCAGGTCCAGTCATCACCCATAACCACCATCTCCTTCTCTGGTCAAGTCATCCCCCTCTCTACCTCAGTTACCAACCTCGGTGTGAAGCTGGACCCACAACTTACCTTTGTAAGCCACATCAAACATCTGTACAAAACCTGCTTTTTCCATATCAAGAACATTTCTAAACTCCGCCCATTCCTCACTTTCTCTGATGCAGAAAAACTCGTCCACGCCCTAATCTCCTCCAGGCTTGATTACTGTAACAGCCTGCTCATCGGCATACCCAACAAACACCTTCAGAAACTTCAATTCATTCAGAACTGTGCTGCCCGAACTCTGACGAAAACCCGCAAATACGACCACATCACCCCCATTCTTCAAGACCTCCATTGGCTCCCCATAACCTCAAGAATCCAATACAAAATCGCCCTCATCACCCACCTTTGCATCTACAGCAACGCCCCGCAATACCTCAAAGACCTCCTTACCCCTCACTCATCCACCCGTAACCTTCGGTCTCAAAGTACCAACCTCCTCCATCAGCCCCGCACACGACTCCGCACCATAGTCAGCTGCAGATATGACTTGACCCCAAAAAAATTCTAACAAAAGGTTTTTCAGTGGATTACAGTAGTATCAGATGTACTTAAAAACATACTAAAAGTCTACCAAAATCTGACCACTAGAAAGGCCCCATTTTCAAAATTTCCAAAATGGCGGCCGTCAGGTCCTTAAAATGAACATTCCATTCCTTTGTATTCTTCCTAGAACAGGAATACTGGTGCCCGATACATGTTTTGGCCATGAAATATTCTAATTAGCATATTTGCACGATAGATAAGTGAATAAAAGTACAGTTATATATTAAAGGAATTGGTAACAGGCATAATTATGCAAAAAATAAGGACAATTTCCCTTAAGTAATTCCATATTTCTGGTGGTTTCTGTGGTTCATAACCATTCTCTCTGCATGTCCTCTCCTCTTTGCCCCATTTCCACTCTGTCTCTCCAATCTATCTAATAAAGAAAAAATGCCCCAAAAAATAACTTTGGTACTGTAAAATTAGTCAAAACTGGGCTGCCACGTGAAGGCTCAGTACCGCTAACCCCTTTTATTTTTTTGTTTTTTTTATATATATTTCTTTCAATGTTATAATGCGGTGTTTTTTATATTTTTTTTATACTTTTCTAATTTATACACATCTTTTTTATATTTGCATCAGTTGTTTCCTCTTATTCTGATTTTTTTTCTTTACTTTTTTGCACCTTGACCTTCACTAGATTTACCATTAGTCGTCACACTCTTCCTGCCATAGAGGTTGATTATAGTGATTCTCACAATTCCCTACTTGACATGGTCCACAAGCAGACATGCATGGTAGTCCTAAATGCGGGAAGTTGTATCACATCCTGTGAAGGCGTGAATAAACAGCAACTGGGAACACAAGTCACTACCAAGGACTTTTTTCATCTCACTGATGTTGTAAACCTTAGTAACTTTGGACTTGTCTGATCGAAAATAGAGGCCTCTACTCCGCGTCCCAGCATAGTAGAGGAGAAGAATGAGTAGGTCTGTATCCTCCCCTATCAAGGTTGTGGGCTGATGTTCTGAGGCCTTGACTGCAGCTTTGACAATGTCCACGTCTGCATCACCTAATGCATTGATAACAGTGCAGCCCTTCTTCTCCAGCTCCACTGTCATAAGATTGATAAGTCCTTGTTTGTTGCAAGATCTTGAAAGGAAATCATCCTTTCTTCCCACAAACTCAGTCTCTGCGTTGAAGTTAACAATAGGGTGAGTGTTTTCACCACGTCTGTGATGCGTATTGTCTTTGATGGAAGGACCTTCGCTATAACCATCAAAAACAACGGTTGCTTTACCATAATGGCGTATGGTAAAGTCTGCATATGAATGTGCAATGGCACCGTAACTCACACCCTTTTTCCATGCCAAGCGGTGAACCAGGGAGCCACCATCAAGGACCTAATGCTCACTTGGTGGGATGGAATCCAGGATAGTTTTGTTTGTTGTTTGTTTCTTGCTTGAAAATTCAGTGACTGCCTGTGCTAGTTGGGGCTTGTTGGCTTTACGGAAGATTTCCTTGCCTTTGAACAGGGCTGCAGGAAATGAGCACAGCTCGTAGCTCATTACGTCTTCCAGTGAAAACTGTCCAGTTTTCGACATGATCAGGAAGCGTTGGAACAGCAGAGCAGGATCAATGGTTCGGTCTTGGGCAACTTTGATGGTGGAGTCATCTGTAAGTGTTTTTGCCCGGTCTTTCCGTTTGAAGGATATTCCAAAAACGGGTTTTCCAATGATCTTTTCAATGATCTCTTTGCCAACAGTCTCAAACTCATGCACATTCACCTCCTCTTTTGCAACAACACCAGTCACAATATTTCTCAGAGATGGGTCTGGGGAGAATGGTGTGCAAATGCTAAGCTTTTCCTTGATCTTTTCTAAATCAGAGTGATCTCTTTTCATCCTTGCTTCTGAGGATTCTCGGTGCTGCTCGCTGGTCGTGTAGGTGAGGTCATTGAATTACTGTATGGCGTTGTTGTATTCAGATGTTATGGGTATAGACATGGTCCACAATGCTCGCATTTCTTCAGTCATTCCACTTCCATGGGTCAAGGCTCCACTGCTTTTCAAGGATCGCATCAATGTCTGCTCGATGACGAGGTCAGAGCTAAGGCCGGCCCAGTACTGGTTGCTGTGGCGTATCACATGGAAGCCCCTGGAAAACTTGTCATGTACATCAGGGTGTCTTGTTTCGAGTTGACACATTTCTTGGAGGTAGAAATATGCCGATTTCAGGTAGTTGTAGTGCCCAGCGGCAGCAAATGTTGGCAGACAGTCCAACATTGTGCGCAAGTGCATCTTCCAAGATCCGGTACGATCTGCTTTGATCAGAGCTCAGGCTGTCTGCAGCATCTTCTGATAGTTTACCCACAGTCGGCTGGTTTTTGACCTTGTGCTAAGGTCTGCCCTCTTCGTGTCTACCTTTTCCTTGATTTGGTTTAGCATATCTGATGCTGCAGCACTCTCCAAAGTTGTTTCTTTCGTTACCATGGATGAGTACATCTCTTCAGCTTGGTTCACCAATGACTCAAACTGTGAGTCATCCTCCGGCAGCTCTGACACAACTAGGTGATTAAGACATCTGTCCACCAGCAAATGTCCACGAAAAGCTCTTTGCACTGACTTTCCAGTCATCATGTGGTGGACGGCATTTGATCCATAGACAACTTCCATAATGTCCCTCAGTCCTGTGCCTTCCATCAGTGTGCCTATTGCACCAAGTAGGTTCATAAAAGTATGGAAACCTCCAAGCATTAAGACTATGTTTTTTAGGGGACTAAAGATGGCCATAGAAAATGCATTTCCTGCTGAAAATGCGTGTGAATGCTGAAACAGCTTACGCTAAACTGGATAGCTGAGTATGAAGATTTGAAAAAGTTTATGAAGGTCATAATTGTATAAAAGGAGTTTAAAATGAGTTGAAAAGTTGAATATATAGAGGTTTGAATAATATTTTTTTCTGAAATTAGGAATACGTTGAAAGACATGGATAAAAAACTTAAAACTGTGAAATAGTAATTGAATAGACTTGGAGCTAAAGATGGCTTGATGGAGGGCTCGTCTGAGGACGACCTAGAGAGAGAATGTATATGAATCAGCTAAAGGACTATGAAGATGTGGAAAAGTAAGAAATAGTCTAAAGTATGAACGGTAGTGAATTGTTGAACTCTAATTGAAACAATGTGGAATATTTAAACATTTCTAGATAAAATTATTATTGAAAGACATGAAAAAATTTTTCATGTGTGAAATAGGCCTTCAAAGAGCAGAGTGTTTGCCCCATTTCAACTTTGTCTCTCCAAACTGTCTAATAAAGCGGAAAAAAGAAGAAATAAAATCTAGAAAAAAGTGAAATTGCCCTTTAATGGGCAGAGTGAGTCATCAAGGTGAGTGTATGTCTTATTGAGGGTCTGTGATCAGGCAGAAATCCCACCTTTTAGAGGCCTCAGAGAGGTCATTTCATCCGAAACTTCACCTCAAACCACTGTCTCTAACTGACGGACCGTGAGTCTAACTGACAAAATTATTTTATTGTTAGAACCAGAAGAATCTGATGAAGACACAGTGTGAAGATTGTGCCTGTAATGTGAAGAATATGAGAACCAGAGCATTTTAAAGGTGTGGTACAGTCTGCCTTTCTCCAGAAATGTCATGTCTCAGTTATCAAGGCGGCAGTTGGTTGGACACCATTTAGCTTGGAAGCCCAAACCTCCCATTGTGTAGGTCCGATTGCTTCAGTAGTCACATCTATGCGACCGGCAGAATATGTCCTACATTTTGATGGAAAAATTATCCATGTAGGGTTTAATTTGTAGGAGTGAGAGGCAGTTATATCATAGGTTTTGGTGTATTTTTACACCAGTTATACACTGTAACAGTTGGTTCCCCCACTCTGCCTCTGAACATTCCGTCCCATCCGGATCCCATTATAAATTTAGAAAGAGGTTGAAAAAAGCTTAAAACTAAAACAATGTCCATCTTGAAAATGACACCTTTCTAGTGGTCAAATTTTGGTAGACTTTCAGTATGTTATTAAGGACACCTAGTACTACATAAAACAGCTGAAAAACCTTTTGTTAGAATTTTTTTAGGGTTAGGTGTTTTTTTTCCATATATGCAGCCGCCTACCATGGGAGACCGAGCTTTCTGCTTCGCTGCCCCCCACATCTGGAACTCCCTCCCTGAACACCTACGACAACCCCAGTCTGTGGTCACCTTTATAAAAGGGCTTAAAACTTTTTTGTTTAGACAGGTTTTCCTAGGTCGTCCCTAGTTGTTCTTTTCTCTCTTTGCTATTTAATCTCTTTTAGCTGTTTTATCTACTACTGATTTTAACGTGTCTGATTTTATTTTCTCTTAGTCTTTTGTTTATTTTGTTTCTGGTTTCTGTAGCACTTTGAGATTCTTTATGAAAAGTGCTTTACAAATAAAATTTATTATTATTATTATTATTATCTATAGGGGAAGGTGGGGTGATTTGTGCAACTTTTTACTCAAAGTGATTTTAAAGTGAGGCCTTGACAGTTATGTCTCCAACTCAAATATGTACATATATTTCAGGATGTTGTGCATCCCTGGCAATAAAAACTTTGGATCTGGAATAAACTGTTTAAGAAATATTTCTTTCGGAAAAAAAGTTGTCTTGTCGCACAAATCACCCCACGTAGTGGGGTGATTTGTGCGTCATTGTGTCACAATGACAAAGTCACCATCATCATCTTTCTGGCCATCTGAACTCTCATCAGTGGTGTCGTTAAGTGGAATTGAGATGTCACTCTCTCCTGAGCTACTGTAGACTATCACTTTCTTTTGGTGACCAGCGTATACAGCCATGCCACTGGCACAACTCTCAGAAATGTACTTTGCACTAGTTGCTCCGTGCTTGTGGAACCAACTGCCACCTGACAAATGTGATTCCCCCTACATTTCTGCCTTTAAATCAAGGCTCAAAACCCATATGTACACCCTGGTGTTTCCTCCCCATTAACCTCTGCACTACTTACTTACCTCTGCACTACTATCTGTGTTTATGTGGATGTATGGGCTTTACGTCTTTTATTTTGGTTATTGTTATTTTACCTTCATTGTTTACCTACTGAATGCACTATGTACAGCACTTTGGACAGTGCAAACTGTCATAAATGTGCTTTTATAAATACATTTTACTTACTTACTTACTTATAACTCACCCAGGCCCTTGCGCACAAATCACCCCATCCCCAGAATTTTGGATAATAGGCATGATGCAGCAATTTAGGGTTGACATTGTGCTAACTATATAGACTCAAAGTGTAGCATACCAAAGCACTAAAACATGTGTCAAATGTTTTCAAACGTGTCTATAATTGTTCAGACACAATAATCAAAAAACCTTGATCATGGAAATTTTACTTTGAAAGGCAAAACACAGTTTTTTGAGCTTAAATGTGCTTATATCTTATTCCTTGTGTCTCCCTTCTTTACAGGATGAGTCAAATGGATGGCTCTTCTTAAATATGTGGTCACATTTCCAATTTCTTCCACGGTTTTCTAGAAACAAGGGGTTTTGCAACTTCCAAAATGCACAAATCACCCCACCTTCCCCTATCTATAATTTTTTTTATTTTAGTTTTTTTTGTCTGATGTTTTGTGTTGTGAAAAAAGTAAACAGACAGAGTTCAACATTGCTCATTGTACAGCCTGATTGTGTCCTTGTAATGGAAAAGCACTGAGTATCCATTAGGGAGATACTGGGCCCTGACATGGGAGTTGCAGGGGTGAAGTGGGGCAGGGTGGGGGTCACAGATGTCTGAAATATCTCACTGTATCTTGCCTGTCTTCACTACTTGGTGTTGAAGCTATTTGGGGAATGTAGCACAACTATGAGGTCACTGTTTGTTTATTTCAACCCATCACAGGCCTTTCACACCAAAAAGAACGAAGCTCAGTTGCATAACAAACCTTTAGCCCAGTTTGGGACACTCCACTCAGGACAATTATTCATAAGAGTAAACAACAATGTTTTCAGTAACATAGTATGTTGATGGGGCTGTGGACATATTGTACCTTTGTGTTAGGGATGAAAATTAGTGGCCAAAATGTGAAAATATTTAAAAAAAATTATCTGAAGGCTGAGTACCGAATGCTTACTGTTGAACAATGAAATGGCCGAAAAGGTTTTTCTTCTGTCACTATGTCAGAACCAATAAAGTTTTTTTTAATTGAAATCAATGTACTTTTTACTTTTGCTGAAGGAAAAAATTAAATACAAAACAACAATTTAAAAATCAACACAGCCCGCCTCGAAGGTACAGAGTGTGCACGAGTTGAATTGGAAAAAAGCCCAACTTCCTATAATAGTGTTGGAAAGGCTGAAACTACACTGTGATCAACACTGGCCAAACTGGTATCTCCTTATACAGACATACTGGAAAACAGATACTTACAGGATACTGTTGGGGATATTCTGTATTATTTCTTATTGTCAACAAATACTCAAGACCAAAACCAACAATACACTGATCCCACTATCACTATAAGTACTGTCTGTGTGTATACCAACACCCAGAGCTCCATTGTAGTACAGGAAATATCAAGAGAGACACAGTTTCAGATAATGTGTTCCTATTACAATAAACACACACACACACATACAGTATATACTATACACACACACACACACTCACTCACACACTCACTCACTCACTCACTCACTCAGTCACTCAGTCACTCACTCTCACTCTCACTCTCACACACACACACACACACACACACACACACACACACACACACACACACACACACACACTCACTCACTCACTCACATATACACACACACACACACACACACACACACACACACAATGCAGTTTATTTCAATTCGGTCTCACATAAACAGTTTCCGCTAATCCAAAATTAGAGTTACACCAACCTACTATTGTTCTATCTGATTCCAATATCTGGGTTTTGGATATCAGCCGATACTGAAAATGTCAGTTATTTTAATCATTTAAAAAAAACGTGTTGTAGGTGATATCATGTGTAAGGTTATGAAGGTTGAATGTCCGCTATTGGAATTCTTTCTGTGAGTCGGAGACAAAAAATATGGAACTACTAAGATATTTGGTTCAAGGCCTTGCAAATTCTTTCCAAAAACCCACATT
>NC_137231.1:31182651-31187651 GCF_949987685.1 Ammodytes marinus
TCTACAGCCATAAGTCTGTCTGACATGGTGTGGAGCTAATGGATTGAATCTGATCACAGGTCAGCGGGCTGCTAGATTGGCACAGTGTTTGGTTTTATTTTTGAACAAACCAACTTGAGTTTTAAGACTTAGAGAAAGTGGGGTAGTTCTGTTCTGATCAATTGCTTGAAGGGCTTTTTGAAGCTATGGCACCTTTTGGATAAGTGAAAAGTACAATCACATATTCCAACTCATACAAATGGGGTTGAATTCAGAAACGAGTAGCTTTCGAAAACTTAAAGGTGCTGTAAGCGGAATGGTTCTTTTAGCTAACTTCCTGTCAGTTACTGCAGTTAGCAGTCCCCTCGCTCGTCCCTACGTCACCACATTAATGCACTGATGTCTGATGTCTTCAAGCAGCGAGTTATCTAGCATCATCTCAGATCCATAAGTGTGATAAAACATGATAAAAACATCAAAACAGACATTGGGAAGGATTTTTACCTGCTCCACCATTGCAGACGCATAAACATTCACCCATCTGTCGCTCTGGCGTGCACCGGCAGTGAGACCATGGAGTGTATATACTATATACGAGTGAGACGAGTGTCGGTTTGTAGCAGTCTCTCTTCTGATTGGATAAAAATTTCAGGATACTACAATAAGTTCATTTGACGATTACATGCAGAGCAGCTGACTGAGAGATCGGCTTTATGAAACGCGCACATTTTGTAAGTGATCACTGTATGAATAAAGAGCGATTTAACACTTATATTAACATAAATAAACCGCTTACTTCACCTTTTAAATTGGCAGATTTTGGATGATTTAATAACTGTTCTGCCAATAGCGAAATGAAAAGCTCTCAAACTGGATATGTCTTAAATCTGCCATCACATAAACCCCTACAGGGCATTTTGAAAGTCAATTACAAGTTTGTGCACGTTTTTTTGGTGCACTTTCGTTTTTATTCCGGCTTGTTTAAGCACATAGCTTCTGTCATTTGACTCCAGCTCTTCCGTTAGTCTGAAGTTGAAGTTGAAATCTGAAACTGTCACTTTTATTTACTGGAAAATTCGAATTATAATTTACAGGAAAATGCTGCTGCTGTTGCCAGTAACTTTTTTGGCTTTAACATGTTTCAGTAGAGCAAGGCACTAATACTGCCAGGGTTAAAGGGTTCAATTCCCTGTGAAAGTGTGTGGGGTGTCAGTTGTCTTTTGCAATGGTTTAATACAGATCACCCCCAGACCTCCCACTTTTATTTTATTGTATAGTTTTTGCATCTCAACCACAGTTTTCAACATTGTCACTCAAGCATTTCTACATACACTGAAACCCAGTGAACACACACACACGCACGCACGCACGCACGCACGCACGCACCCACACACACACACACACACACACACACACACACACACACACACACACACACACACACACACACACACACACACACACACACACACACACACACACACACACACACACACACACACACACACACACACACACACACACACACACACACACACACAGCAGGAGGAAGGGAGTTGACCGCTACATCTAAAAACCATTTCCCAAACAAACTCTTCTGCCGCTACGTCTGTGTTTGTGTCTCAGAGGCTATTTTGGATTTTGTTTTGGGTCTGTCATGAATCAGTGTCTGGCGTGTGCTGACATTTCTATCAAAAAAAAAAAAAAAAAAAAATCTAATATAAAATGTAAAAAAAATAAAGTTTGAATTTAAAAAAAAATATATATATATAAAGAATGTTGGGAAAACAAGTTTGAAATTCCTAAAAAAATAATAATATATAAATAATTAAAATCAAGAAATAAAACGTTTAATTATTATTATTTTTTTAAATACAAACATTTGAAACAAATATAAAATGTAAAAAAAATAAAGTTTGACATTAAAAAAAAAAATATATATATATATATATATATATATAAAGAATGTTGGGAAAACAAGTTTGAAATTCCTAAAAAATAATAATATATAAATAATTAAAATCAAGAAATAAAACGTTTAATTTCTTTTATTTTTTTTAATTAATTTGAAAAATAAAAAAAATTGAAACAAAAACAAAAAAAGTTTAGAAAAAAAAGTTTATTATTCCCTGTCTGATTTTTCATGTGTATTTTTCTCTATTGTCTTTTTAGGACATCATGCCTCAGACCCCTCCGTTC
Organism: Ammodytes marinus; assembly: GCF_949987685.1. Classification (NCBI taxonomy): domain Eukaryota; kingdom Metazoa; phylum Chordata; class Actinopteri; order Uranoscopiformes; family Ammodytidae; genus Ammodytes; species Ammodytes marinus. The sequence goes on from NC_137231.1 coordinate 31,184,830, forward strand.
ACGGGCCAGCTGAACACCAGCTCCTACAATAAGAACCTTTACCAGGGCAAAGAGGAGGGGGGCAGCAGCTACCCCGGGCTGTTCTATCATGACAACAACCTGGTCTCAGGGTCTCTGGAAGCTCTCATCAACCACCTGCTCCCAACTGTGGACTACTACCCAGATGTGAGTATTATTATGTTTTTTTTTTGTCTTTTACTCTTAAAGACCTACTTCACCTATGGAAATATGAAGGTGTATTGAATTCTGAGATCCTATGTAGTATAGATGTGTAAAAAATTTAGAAATCGGTTCATCCCAGCCTGAGAAAAGGCAGAAAGAGTGTTTTATGGGTGAAGTATTCCTTTTAGTCTTTTTATCCTTTGTGGCTTATTTTAAACTGCAGTTTTATCAAAGTAAGGTGGTGAAAACTGTCGAAAATACACGTTTTACTACACACTGTACCTTTAAGATTTTAACTCCTTTTAACTTGCTTTTTATACATGTTGTTATTGAGCTATCATTCCCCCTATTTGACCTTTGATGTCACATGGTTTTGAAGCCCTTTTTAAAACCCAAATGATCAATTCTTTGCCATGATTTTGCTTTTTGTGGTAACATTTTTTTTCTGTTTTCTCCACAGAGGACATACATCTTCACCTTCCTGCTGAGCTCGCGTCTCTTCATCCGACCGTTTGAGCTCATGTCCAAAGTCTGTCACCTCTGTATGGAGACACAGAGGCTGCAAGACCCGCACGCAGACAAGGTACGGACAACTTAAGTGTGTGTGTGTGTCTGTCTGTGTGTGTCTGTCTGTCTGTGTGTCTGTCTGTCTGTGTGTGTCTGTGTGTGTCTGTCTGTCTGTCTGTCTGTCTGTCTGTGTCTGTGTGTGTGTGGACAATACAAATGCACCACTTAAATCCCATTCCTTGTTTTGCTATAGTAGTAGCAGCAGCCGCAGAAGTAGTAATTTAAATATAAAACAAGGTATGCACAGCTCAAATATACCCTTTCTCTCAGCTATATATCAGATATCTAGTCCATAGAAAAGTTTTTTTTTTATGAACATAACAGCATTTTGTTTCACTGATTATTTAGAACTGCATGTGTTTTTCCCCCACACACACACACACACACACACACACACACACACACACACACACACACACACACACACACACACACACACACACACACACACACACACACACACACAGCCTGTGAACAAGAAACAAACAAAAGTAGGGCCATTACGTGCACATATGAAAAGCGCAGGTACAGTACACAATGCATGTCATCATGGTTTGCTTTGTTTTGGAATCAGTTTCAGATTGATGTTTTGGTTTCTATTTTGTTTCATTTATTATCGTCATGCGCTGACATGAGTCGACATGTAGAGGGGTTTTTCTTTTTGTTTCTTTTGTTTTGAGGGGGCAGGAAACATAAGATATTCTTCACCCTGCCTCCTTCGTCATGGTTTTATAGATAGATAGATAGATAGATAGATAGCTTTATTGTCATATGCACCGTTACAGCACAATGAAATTTGCCTTTTCAGTACACACCTCTCCAAGAAACATACAAGACAGTGACAATAACATGGGTGGACAGGAGATAGTGTAACTGCAGGGTCGCAGCGGTGCCGCGCCCCTCTTTCATAGGAGGAAAAGGAGAACAACAGGAAAGATAGGTCAAAAAAATGCAAATCTCGAACTACGTTCCTTATGGGAGCGCAGTGCGTGATCAGTGAAAAACCACCTTAGCACAAATAAGCAACATGATAAACACCACAGACAATAAGACTCGTAGACAATGCACATTAAAGGAACGGGTTAGGGCTTTATGGGAAGGTAGGTGTCACAGCCCAGGCACCAGGGGGCGTACGCAGCCGGCAGGCGCCCCGCCCGCAGCTTCCGGTCCGCAACGAGGGAGGGAGAGGGGGACGGATTCAAGAGGGCTTGATTAGTCAGGGTTACTGTGTGCTATGTGTTTACGTGTGTGTGTGTGTGTGTTCCATGAAGCTATCTCTGTCCAGACGTAGTGGGAGTCTACAGGCGCCAGGTGTTATGAGACATCCGTGGAGACGGCCTCGGGGCCCGGTCACAGATAGAGTTCACAGGAGTAGTAGTATGGATTGTACATGTGAGAATGTTGAAATGAGTTTTGTTGGAAGACATCCATGGACGAAATAAATATAAATCAATCAATCAAAAATTACTGTATGTGTGAATACTTATGACATCTATTGCAGCATGTCCGTCCTGGGAGAGGGATCCCTTACTCTGTCGACTCTCCCTGAGATTTCTTCAATTTTTTTAAATCCCGGTAAAGGTTTTTTTTACTGGGAGTTTTTTCTCAGCCGAGCTAAGGGTGTAAGGGCAGGGTGTCATATTGTATCATATTGTATGGAATGTAAAGCCCACTGAGGCAAATGTATTTGTGATTTTGGGCGATACAAATAAAACTGATTTGATTTGAATCTTGGTATGTTCAGATGCGCGTGAGGAAAATGGCTCCAAAGATCCTGCAGCTGTTGGCAGAATGGACGGAGACTTTCCCGTACGACTTCAGAGACGAGAGGATGATGAGAAGTCTGAAGGAGCTCACACACAGGCTCGCCAGCGGGGACGAGGTATGTACAATTCATACTTTATCATATGGTAATGGTAATTTCACTTAACTTACAGCTCTGGAAAAAATTAAGAGACCACTCCAAATGTTCAGTGTCTCTCGTTTTACTCTTTAGAGGCATATGTTTGAGTAGAATGAACATTTTGGTTTTATCCTACAAACTACTGACAACATTCCTATCAAATTCCCCTCCAAAAATATTGTCATTAAGA
>NC_137231.1:31192651-31225151 GCF_949987685.1 Ammodytes marinus
CACTCACTCACTCACTCACTCACTCACTCACTCACTCACTCACTCACACACACACTCACACACACACACACACACGCTTGTTTGTAGTGGCGACAGAAGCTACGGCAGATGGCGGGGCTTTTGAAGTGGCAACTGGAGCGATTTGCTGCTGGTTTCTCTCACTGTTATCCCACTGAGCGGAGAGGGAGTGTTGTCAGGCTTTAGCTGTGTGTGTCTACGGTGTTTACACAGATTTAAATTTGAATGGCGGTGTTTTATGTAGCAAATTTTAGATGATTTTGAATATATTTTTTTAATCTCCCCATGTTTGTTTTACATGTTTGACATTGGAAAGTGTCTGTTACTGGCTTATCTATTATTATATATTTCTTGCTGGAAAAAATTAAGAGACCACTCCAAATGTTCAGTGTCTCTCGTTTTACTATTTAGAGGCATATGTTTGAGTAGAATGAACATTTTGGTTTTATTCTATAAACTACTGACAACAATTCTACCAAATTCCAATACATGTTTTTGTCTTTAAGAGCATTTTTCAATAAGTAATGTAGAGATGAAGATTGAAGAAAAATCCAGACTGGTCTCTAAATTGTTTCCGGAGCTGTAGTATTATATAGCTGCGGGCTATGCTTCTTCCCAACCCCGTTGAACCAGAGTTGTGTTTGTAGAACCCAGATTTCTGGAGGCTGAATTGGCAGAAAGTCGAGGGAAGAGAAGGGATGTGGTTATGAGAGAGAAAGGGACACACACAGACATAGGCACAGATACACACACACACACACAGGGGCACACATACACAGAGGCGCGCACACACACAGACATAGGCACAGACATAGGCACGCACACACACACACACACACACACACACACACACGTCCTCATCATCACCTCCAACAATTCTGGGCAGTTCATAGCGGTGGTATGGAACCAAGCCACGGACAGGATATTCTGTGTTAATACAATAACACACACACACACACACACACACACACACACACACACACACACACACACACACACACACACACACACACACACACACACACACACACACACACACACACACACACACATTGTCTCACACACCAAATTAAACACACATGTCCTACTTCCCTCTATAGACTCTCTTATGTAACCCCATGTTCCAAACTGTGTCAGAGAGGGAACAGTGATCTAACCGCGCTCTGTTTAGGGTTCAGGGTTTGGCTTCAACTCTTGACCCTCTACGTCCAGTCACCCAACAGTCTCCAGTCTTAATGAGCCGGGCACGGAGAGGCTTCCATAGGCATATAATAAGACCAAGGACGCAGAATCCAAAAAAAGAAAAGGAAAATTAATAGTCGGAGCATCTACTAGAGTCGGACCTCTTTCATTGACAGAGCCGTGCACTGGAGGGTGTGTGTGTGTGTGTGTGTGTGCGTATGTCTCAGTGTGTGTGTGTGTGTCTCAGTGTGTGTGTGTGTGTGTGTGTGTGTGTTACGGGCTGCGGAGGGTCTCTACTCTTGTGCGAATAAAATGCTTTTGTGTACAATGATTTTGACCTTATTGTGGTGACCCTTTGAAAGTCAGAAAAATAACCCCTTCCCCATTTACATTGGAGTGAATGGCGGGATCCACTTCTGGGTCTTTTCTGCCATAGAATCTTTAGAGGCGTTGCAGTTTCGATGGCCGTTGCGTGGTTTGGGTTGAGAGCTGGCATCAGTGTTCAGTCAGTTCAGACAGACAGACAGACAGACAGACAGACAGACAGACAGACAGACAGACAGACACACACACACACACACACACACACACACACACACACAGACAATTCCCTGTGAGTTTGTAACCATATAATCCCCTCTCTTCCCCCCCCCCCTCCCCAGGTATACAGGAAGGCAGTGGGTCAGCTGAGTTCGGGTCTGATCCGCAGACAGACAGACAGACAGACAGACAGACAGACAGACAGACAGACAGACAGACAGACAGACAGACAGACAGACAGACAGACAGACAGACAGACAGACAGACAGACACAGACAATTCCCTGTGAGTTTGTAACCATATAATCCCCCTCCCCAGGTATACAGGAAGGCAGTGGGTCAGCTGAGTTCGGGTCTGATCCGCAGACTGACAGTGCTGGGTCAGTATGAGGAGGCTCTGGTGAAGATCAACTCCACGGCCACGGAGAGGCTGAGCGCGCTGAAGGCCAAACCCCAGGCCGCCACGCTGCGGGACATGCTGTCCATCTGCAACGACCCCTTCACCGTCGCACAGCAGCTCACACACATAGAACTGGTGAGAGGGACACACACACATGGGCAACACACACACACACACGAACGAACGCACACAAGCACGCACACACACGCACACACTGGGTCACACACGCACACACACACGAACGAACGAACACACACACACACACACACACACACACACACACACACACACACACACACACACACACACACACACACACACACACACACACACACACACACACACACTATGGGACTTCACTGTTTGCTAGGGTTGTTAAACCATATAAATGTTGCTGAATTTCAATAGTTAATCGCGAAGAATCACTTTTTTTTTCATGGCATGTTCAAAGTTCTATTATTTTGCTTTTCACAACAGTTTCTAAGTCCAAATGAACAGTTTAAAGCAATTCTTACATTGACCCAATTGAAACCTGTCACCGAACAGACTCATTTTCAACTGCCTCGTCATTGCATCACACCAAAATAATTTACTGTGACCCGTCAAACCAAATGAAACTGTAATTGTTGTCTTCCAAAGAACATTCAGGAGTCCTGCCAATGACTCACACACACATCGAACCAACAACCAAATTGATAGTGAGAGGTAGAACATGAGAGGGAAGGGAGAGCGACACACACACACACACACACACACACACACACACACACACACACACACACACACACACACACACACACACACACACACACACACACACACACACACAAACACATCGAACCGAAGGGGTAAAAAAAATCCCAAATCGATAGTGAGGGTTAGAACATGAGAGGGAAGGGGGAGCGGACATGTTTGATGGATTACTGATCATTGTTATTGATTTAAGATGTGAAACTAAACACCACGACTCCACACACACACACACACACACACACACACACACACACACACACACACACACACACACACACACACACACACACACACACACACACACACACACACACACATCAATTCCCACTTTGGCCACAACCATAATAATTCAAACTCTTTCTTAATATTATACTATCACCAATATGTACCAAACTAAAGATGTTCTTTCTTTCTTTCTTTCTTTCTTTCTTTCTTTCTTTCTTTCTTTCTTTCTTTCTTTCTTTCTTTCTTTCTTTCTTTCTTTCTTTCTTTCTTTCTTTCTTTCTTTCTTTCTTTCTTTCTTTCTTTCTTTCTTTCTCAGGAGCGACTGAGTTACATCGGACCAGAAGAATTCGTCCAGGCCTTCGTACAGAAAGACCCGCTGGACAATGACAAGGTAACGGCTGCATCCCTTTTTATTCACATGTTGGAATAGATGGACGGATAACAGAAGCACATACACAAGTTATGCAATGTTTAGTTTTGTTGGCTGAAATCCTCAGTCTAGACTTGGAATGTTCAACTTTTATTATTATATATATTTAATCATTAAAGGTGCAGTGTGTAATATGACATCATCAAGAAAGTTCATCATCAAGAAAGTTCTACAAAGTTCTAGAATGCAACGCTCCCTGGGTAACCCCAACCCTTTAGAATAATAACAGAAGCTACAGTGGCCTTCAAGGACAAGAACAATTCTAAATTGTATACAATGCACCTGATGACATTCCAACTATGACACTTTCAAGATGGCGGCACTAAGCCTTGGTCCAAAATATGCAGAAATATGGACATATATGAGACCCTTTCTAAGGGAAAAAATATATATAAAAAAAAAAAATCAGCTATTATGCACTAAATTAAATGTACTTATGGATATTATAATTACTTTCTACAAAATCTGCTAGGAAATAAAACCCAAAATTCTACACACTGCAGGTTTAATTTCTTTGAGGAAAAAGTCGAGATTTCGCCTTTTATTCTCGCAATGTGTATATAGTGGAAAAAAGAGGCACTTATACCAATGTCTCCAAAGGGAAGATGGAGAGCCTACTGCACTATAGCTTGACGTGAAGTGTTATAATTACATTATTTGAGACATTCAAACGACTGATAAATATGTACATAAGGTTCCTCAATGAAGGAGGAAAAGGGCTGTTTATGTGATAACGAATAGACATTTGTTCTGTTGGTTACATCCTCAGTCTAGACCTGGTATGTCCTTGTCTTGTGTTTCGGGAGGGATAAAGAAGAGATACAAACGGCCTAGATTTTTTTTCTTTTTCTTCCGGACAGATTATTTTTAAATTGACACAACACACAGGCAGACGCTCACACAGGTCAAAGTGAGGCGCGCACACACACACACACACACACACACACACACACACACACACACACACACACACACACACACACACACACACACACACACACACACACACACACACACACACACACACACACACACACACACACACACACACACACACACACACACACACACACAACACACAGGCAGACGCTCACACAGGTCAAAGTGAGGCCAGGTGAATTTAAGCCTGTCTGTAGCAACAGCAGACCAAATATCCGCCCGTAACACACACACACACACACACTGAGACACACACACACACACTGAGACACACACACACTGACACACACACACACTGAGACACACACACACACACACACCTCACCGACAATTTCCTCAAATCATCCCCCGTGTCTGGATGAGATGTGCATGCATGCCTCTGATCTCCCCTAGCAACCACCACTGCTAAGAGGGTTTGTTTTGGGAGTGTGTGTGTGTGTGTGTGTGTGTGTGTGTGTGTGTGTGTGTGTGTGTGTGTGTGTGTGTGTGTGTGTGTCTAGCGGTGGGCTCTCTCTCGTCTGGCATTCGACTGCTAGGCAACAGTCCCTCTTTTTTAGAAGTGAGGTGATTGGGGGGTTAAGGCTGCCTTTTGTGCCTTGGGGCTATCCTGCCTCGTACCCCCAATGAGCTGTGTGTGTGTGTGTGTGTATACTTGTACAATTATTTTTGTGAGAACCAATTTCAGTTTTAGACCTTAAGAGTGAGGACATTTTGGCCTGTTCTCACTTTGGGACAGGCCTTTAAATGAGCTGTTTGAGGGTTAACAGGTTAACTGGTTTTAAGGTTCAGGTATGAATTAGGTTTATGTTAGGGTTAGTGTAAGGGTTGGGGTTAGGCATTTAGTTTTGATGGTTAGGGTTAGGGTAAGGGGCTAGGGAATGCATTATGTCAATGAATGTCCTCACAAGTATAGCTGTGTGTTAAAATCAGATCAGGAAAACCAACCTGTGTGTGTGTGTGTGTGTGTGTGTGTGTGTGTGTGTGTGTGTGTGTGTGTGTGTGTGTGTGTGTGTGTGTGTGTGTGTGTGTGTGTGTGTGTGTGTGTGTGTGTGTGTGTGTGTGTGTGTGTGTGTGTGTGTGTGTGTGTGTGAGAGAGTGTCGTAAGGCCATTGGAATGTGTGGATTTAGATCAAGAGGAATCGGACACAAAGGACCAGCGTGCATATTGTGAATCTGAATAACATTGGGCCACTATTGTGCCTTTTTATAGAAGTGTGTGTGTGTTGTGTGTGTGTGTGTGTGTGTGTGTGTGTGTGTGTGTGTGTGTGTGTGTGTGTGTGTGAGATTAGCTACACAAACCAATAGTTTTTATGCTCAGTGATGCATTGAGAGAGAGAGAGAGAAAAAAATCACATATCAGCTTTTTATTCTAACTTTTCAGCACTATTTTTTTGTGATTATACAATTATGTTAAATGCTCATTAAAATGGTTTTATTGTTGTTGTTGTTGCAGAGCTGCTTCAGCGATCACAAGAAAGCCGCAAACCTGGAAGCGTATGTGGAATGGTTCAACAGACTCAGTTATCTGGTGGCTACAGAGATATGCATGGTGAGTTATGAGACAATATGAAACCCTAGTGCAGGGGTGTCCAAACTACGGCCCGCGGGCCAACTGCGGCCCGCAGCCCGCTTTTTATTGGCCCGCGGCCGATTTTAAAGTTATAATGTAATATGGCCCTTTGAAAAAAAAAATATATATATATTTTTTTTTTTTTTTTTTTTGCATTTCTTAGTTAACCCACTAGTGCAGGGGTGTCAAAACTGATTGATTGGCCCGTGGCACATTTTAAAAATATAATGTAATATGGCCCTTTTAATTTTTAAATAATTTAAATGCACTCATTATATTACAGAGAAATATGTCCCATAAAAGAAAAAGAGCACCAAGCCCATCCCAGAGGACCCTGCATAATATCTTATTTTAAATTAATATTATTATGGAAAATCCATGTCCTTCTCCAATAGCTTCTAATTCATCTGACACAGTGTCTCCATTTTTTTTCATACAAAATTCTTCATCTTTAGCCTCTTAATTTCCCTCTCAAAGTGCACCAGATTCATGCATTTCACTTTGAAAACTTTAAAAAATCTCCCGGGGGGGCATACCCCCGGACCCCCCTTGGAGGGGCGGGATCTCAGCTGGCTACTATTTTCACCCAGCTGGACATTGGACACATTGGACTGGGTGTATCAATGGCATTTAACAAGAGGGGGATGTATCTGTTTAATGTGCAAGTAAAGTGTTGCCGTGAAGAAGGATTACAATTTACGAAAACACTATGAAACTAAACATCAGAGCAGCTACATGTCCTGATAAATGTGTTATTTTTTGCAAAGTGGCCCGGCCCTTCGTAGATTTTTCTGTATGTGGCCCTCAGTGAAAAAAGTTTGGACACCCCTGCCCTAGTGTTTTTCAAGAAGTAAAAAAACAATGATTTGGCAACAATTACTGATCATTTTCATCAAATAAACTGTTAAAAGTCTAGTTAATAAAATGTTGATTACAATAGTAAAAAAGACCATCTCAAGTTACCAGAGCTAAAGGTGATCAATCAAAAAACACTTGCTGAAAAGTCATGAACATGTGCACCTTGTGTCTGACCACAACACTATCTATATATAATATAATATATTCAGTTGCAGTGATATAAACCCAAGAAAAGCTAAACGTCTTGACATTACAGAAGCTGGAGTTAATGCATGTTTGGCTTAATTAATTCAATTGATGTAAAAACGAGTTGTTTTAGCACCTAAAACTCATCACTCATCTCCAGGATCACCCGAACTCTTTTCTAAATGTCCCATAAAGTACAAGCAAAGTTTTATAGGTTATGCATAGCACTTTAATGATCATTTCTTTATAATGAACGTCCTCCATTTTGCTTTCAGCCCGTGAAGAAGAAGCACCGAGCCAGAGTCATTGAGTTCTTCATCGACGTGGCGCGAGAATGTTTCAACATCGGAAACTTCAACTCGCTCATGGCTATCATATGTGAGTCTGTGTTTATTCTTCTACTGATATGAGACATATGATGTGTGCTTTTACTTTGAAAGGACTGCTACTATCCTTTTCAGAACTCTATGTATTAGTCCTTATTATATTAAGGAGGAAAAGTAGTTGACAAAAGTGGTTGCGTTCCGAATCGCATACTTTCTACTATATAGTATGTAGAAAAAAGATTTAGGATGTCCCGATTCTTGTGGCCAGATTTAGGATGGTTAGAAGTACCCGGATGTCCTACTTCATGCGGCCAAGATTGTTAGTGTTGAAAAGTGCATTTTTGGGCGATTCTGACCCACAATCCAGTGCGCACGTGAAGTGACGTCACATCGACGAAGCCTCCATATGAAAACAAACGGGGATGCGACGGATATAAAAGCAAGAGGCAAGATCAAGGCGCAATGTTATGATGAAATAAGAGAGAAAAGTATGTCCCAATAGTATGCCTACTGCATCCTTACTAGATTATTTTTATCGTCGGATGTAGTATGTAGAATAGAAAAAAGAAAGAGTATGCGATTCGGAACGCAACCAGTGATTTTGTTTTTAGGTAATCAAAAACTAACATTTTGACTCTGCCTTCTTATGTAGACCAACACACCTTAAGTTTACAATGAAAGATACATTTTCATCACATATGAACGATTGTTTATCTCAACAAAAGATAAATAGTTGGCTCAAATGTAGACAGTTTTCCTTCAAACTTAGGAGTTTAAATCTAGCGCAGACGGCCTTAAAATTGAGAGTTTTCCCAACTTAACTTTTTACACTGTATGAAAAAGTTTTGCACTAATGTGTGTAGTATTTTTAAAACGTTATCCGCCTCATTTGGACTCTGCACTTGTTCCCTGTGATTCCACACACACACAAATACACACACACACACACACACACACACACACACACACACACACACACACACACACACACACACACACACACACACACACACACACACACACACACACACACACACACACACACACACACACACACACACACACACACACACACACACACACACACACACACACACACGCACACACACACACACACACACACACACACACACACACACACAGAGCTTTTTCTTCCAGTTTATCAGATCAGACTAAAGTGGTGAATGCGATTTGTTGTTCGAGTGAGAATTGCATTTAGTGATGTAATCTGTCTCTCTCCCCATTCTAAACGAAACACAGTAAACTCCCATGACTTAGAATCTGTGTGTGTGTGTGTGTGTGTGTGTGTGTGTGTGTCACTGTGTGTGTTCTTGCATTTATCACTACGTGGGGCCCAGGCTATTGGAGCACACCAACGGTGTGGGGCCCTGAGACCTTGTGGGGCCCAAAATGGTGGGCCCCACACCGATCTTCATCTATCTGTGCTCAGGAGCCTCCCCTGATGGGGCTCTTGCTTTTTTTTCGTTTTTTGAAATTTGGCCCGCAAAGTGACAAAAAATAGAAACGTGTGTAAAAGTGTGTGTGCTCACTATCGCCCCCTTTACCGGACCCCAGTACTGCACCCGATACACACTTACACACTCCACACACACACACCGGAAGGAGGGACCCACAAAGTGTCAAAAACTAGGTATGCCTATGTGTGTAAAAGTTCTTCTTCAGTTCTTCTGTAGGGTTTATTGGCAAAACACAACAACCTTTCACTGTCAGGGCTTTTGGGGAAACAGCAGGCAAAGCATATCATAATAGTATTAAGTTCCGAAGAGAAATTGATGTAGCAAAAATAATCTAGTTTAATTTTTTTTTAAATGTATTTACTTTTATTTGTTCCTTTTATTCAGCATTTATCTCTTGTTCACACTCCAGTCCAAGTTGGTTTGCCAACCGCCAATAAACCCTACAGAAGAAGAAGGTGGTCTGATAGTGATGGCATGGTGAAACTTTTTGAAGCCAGTGTTAAATAGTCAGATATATTAAAGGTCATTCTATCAATTTGTAATACACTCAATAGGCTATACTGCCCTGCAATAGTCCAGGCATGGCAAGACTGACAAGTAAATTAATCAATATATCTTAATAAATACATTTCATGTATCGTTCATGTATTCATTCATATAAATGAAATGTATATTTGGTTTAGTGTATTATTATGGTTATGAAACATGACAATGCATAGGGATCTAATAAATATTTTATGTCAAATTTGAATAACACAATGGGAACAATTATTTTCAAACTGTCGCAGTGTTATAGCAAAGTAAGGACCAGTGAATGTGCTTGTGCAACTTAAAAATTTGTATTTAGAAACAAAACATTTTCCACTATGCTGGGGTTCAGACTATTTCTCCTTTTATAAACCACTTCTCCTGCTTTGGATAACACTCTTACACATAGTAGGCTACAGATGAGGGTATGTTTATATCACTCACAAACCAACAAATCACCGATACTGATACTACCCCACAAAGTGTGAGTGGAGTGGATCCACAATAAGCGAAGCACTTCAGGGATTACTCGACCCACTCTCAGAAGAATCGGCATTGACCGACGGCAAGTTAGATTACGTCCCATTACCTATGCCTATCACTAGTGGTCTGGTTGCTTTTATATTTCTTGGAAATATAACAGGTAGGTGTTATTAATTTGATTAAGTCAAAATGATTCGGAAAATATTCAGTGATATTACTGTACATATAATGGCCGCGTTTCCCAGAATCGATCGTTCTTTGGGGCCAAAGAAGGGTCGAAAGAAGGGTTCGCCAAAGAACGAGCGTTAAGATACGGGTGTTTCCCAGATGGCTTCTTTGGTGCCTTCTTTGGAGAACGCGTAAGACGAAGCGAAAGAAGTACTTTGGTGGGAGCTGTCCACCGCGGTCGTGCTGAAACTGAATAAATCGATGCCAGGCGAATCGATCACCCACCTCTTTATCAGCGCATAAGTCACACACAGCGCCCCGTGGTCACCCCCACACAGGTGGAATTAGGCTACGCATGTATCGTGTGTGTGGGGGGGGGGGGTGGGCAACAAGTGTATCCAAGTAGTAATCAAGCCCATTAGCGCATATATACCCCGTGGATAGGCACACACATGTGAGAGTGGAAGAAAGCGGCAGCAAAAGAAACAAGTGGGCACCGTTGTTTACCGCGGAGGAGATGGGCGTCTTAGTGGACGAGGTCTGGCAGCACCGGGCAGTTTTATTCGGGGGAACAAGGGGCAAAAAGGGGCAAAAAGAACATCAACCGTGTTAGGCAGGCCATAGCCGAAAATATGTCCCCCTCCATCCCATGTGGCCTGCGTGACTGGCGTGCTGTGAGGAAGAAGTGGCAGGAGTTCCAGAACCAAACAAAAAGGAAGAGTGCGAAGGTTTCACTAATCAATCTCCCTTCGTTGCAGGTGATGCAGACACCCAGTAAAGACAGCGCGGAGTAACCCCTCCCCCATATGGTTTCAATAAACTACTTTGGTTTCCTTTTCAACCATGTATTGTGTGGATCATTTTGCATTGAAATGAGTGTCAAACCTATAGCAACAAAAAGTCCCAGGCAAGTTGTAATTTATCTCAGCATAGGTTAATGACGTGTGCGTATAGTGCGCCCTTTCAACAGCATTCCAGTGCCAGACTTTCAGGTAAAGCACTCGGACACTGCAGCAATACTTATAGTGTGCAGGACGTTACATGTAGCCTACATCTGCTGGCTCTGTTTATTTATTTCAGCCTTCAGGCCTGAGAGTTGATATGGATGATGTGGTGGTTGTGGGTTTATGGTTTAGTGATCAGTGCTTGGTGACTGGTGGTAAAGGGGTAGGGGCTGGGGGTTGTTGGACCTCAGAAGAGGTAGATATGTTCTTAAAAACGCAGCGCAGCCAGAAGCTGCATCTCCGGGCTGAAGGAAAAATTGCATGTGTGTGGAGACACCAGAGTGATCAGCTGTTGGATCTCCGCACGGCCGGGGCAGTCGGTACTTTGCCTGGAAGGCCCGGTCTGATAGCACGTCCAGTGGGGAGAAGTGCCGACGCACGTATGCATTTATGTAAACCGTCTGGCTTCGCGCACGGCGAGGCTGTTGTATTGCAGCCATGGTTTCTCACACGCGCGGCTTTGGCAACGCCTTTATAGCAGGTGGAGCCGCTCTGGATGAGGTTCAGCTGAGTTCAATTAAATCTGTTTCCTTGATATCTGTCAAATGCCACAGGGTTGTGGATGTTTTTTTATGTGTAGTACTATAAACTCACATGTGTGTGGAAAACGTAAACGTGTAATTCATTAAAACATTTTTTCTCTACTATTAGTTTATGTTTATTGCGCCAGGTCCGCATTGAACATTGTTTTATTATTTCGAAAAGTGGAGGAAATAAATTTCCCTGACGTGGCATGATCACTGACGATTTGGTCGCTAAGAAGGTTGAAAGAGTGGGTCAGTGCCGTCGTACAGTTCCATCTTAGTGAAAGTACTACTTTCGCTAAGAACAAATCTGGGAAACGCATTCTTCTTTCACAGCGTTCTTAAGAGCGCTCCAAAGAAGTACTTTGCCCAAAGAGGCTCTTTGGGAATCTGGGAAACGCGGCCAATGTAAGCAAATGTAATACAATGCTGTTTTACACAGTGGCGAACCTAGCCATTTTGGGGCTCCAGGCGAACAGTAATTTGGGGGCCCTTGCATCTAATGTACCTTATATCGCGCACACTGAGATACTCGATTGGTCTAAGAGGATCCCACATCACTGGGTCAAACTGAGCCATTAACTGAACCTGACCCATGACATGTCCATTGCCTAGTCCCAGGGGTGGATTACTGCACGGGCACACCGGGCACAGGCCCAGGGGCCCAAGGGCTCAGGGGGGCCCTTAGCCAGAGATACTGATAGTAACTTTTTATGTTGCATAGTCAAAGAGCTCAGTCACTGATGTCAATAACTGGGTCCAAAAAGGAATAGCCTAAATATAAGGATACTCATTAAAATGTAACAAGATAGAAATCATCATGGGCCCCTCAACTAGTAGGGGAGAAATACAAAAGCAGGTTAAAAACAACAGCATTAGTAGCTCTGTCTAAGGGGCTTCATGAGGGGCCTTGAAGCACATACAGAAATAAGCTTTCTATGTGTGAATTCTAAATGTTTCATAAAAAGTAGCTATCCACCCTGAATCTGTTGAAATGGGCCCCTCCATCATAGAACATGGGTCTGCAGACCCATCTACTGTACTGTTTTCACAGTTGCAGAGTAAAGAAGAGTGCTGCTTGTTTAAGAAAAATCTGTAAAATAATGTAGCCTCTAAAATTTCCTCTCAAAGTGCACCAGATTGATGCATTTTACTTTAAAAAGGTAAAAAAAAAAATCCGGGGGGGCATGCCCCCGGACCACCCAACAAGGTACAGGGTCCCTCCAACAGTATCCCAAAATCCTGTGGGAAACACTGACTTCCTTAATATGTTTTTGCCATTAATTGTTTGTATCTGTGTGGAAAAGTCAGTGTACCGGACTGGATAAGGGACGAGTGGGGGCCCTTTAAGAGTCTGTGCCCAGGGGCCCATTATCTCATAATCCGTCTATGCCTAGTCCTAGTTCATTAAGTGTGTCAGAGGGGCCACGCAGAGGAAGCTTTCTCTCTGACAGGAAGTTGATGATTGCCACTAACCTGGATAAAATTCTAGAGACCAATATGACTTTGCTTTCAATTAAATGTGTTGTTTTATTTTTTAAATACACAGTGAATTACAAAATAGCCTGTGTCCACAGAGTCTAGGCCTATTTGAAATAAAATCTTCAAATATATTTAAAAAAAAGAGGTTATAACCCTGCCTTCTTTAAGCATGGATAGTAGTGACTAAGTGTGCAGGGGAGAGAGAAATATACACAGATAGAGGGAGGAAGAAATAGCTTTATTTTGCTTTTTTACTTAAATTGATCATTGATGGCTTTAGACTGACTCCTGCTGTCGCAAGCCTATCAGCTGTTGTTCTGAACAGCTGTTACACACGGAGGTGAAAACGACATTGAAACAACTATCGCCTGGCTGGGCTGACTTAAAGTCGAGCAGCCAAATATAGCCTAAACTAATAGGCCTAAATATTGTTACAAAAATACAGGCAATGTGTTGTGTGATTTTTGTCAGTAGCCTACAGTAGACCTAGAGGCTGGCCCCGATCGCCACTAACTGTTCTGTAATACACGATCGCCGATCACGTGAACACACAGGCGTCTTTAGCATATATGCATCCAATCCGCGGTTCACGTGGGTCCCAAACCGTGAGGGTTGGTCCGAATGGACCACGGATCAACCGTGATCCGTTGCACCATTAATTATCTCCATCAGTTTGTTGACACACATTCACGTCATTAGCATAGCTGCTGGCTGAGCCAGAGCCACCTGGATTGACAGTAGGAGCTGGAACGTTACCGGTTAATGATGTAGACAGCTGTTCTTCCGTCTAAGGTCCCGCTGCCACCGCGCCGGGTGCTGTAAAAAAGCTTAATAGCTTCGGCAGCTTTGATATTAAGTCCTGACTTTGGTCCTTCTTCTGTTTGTTTTGTGACCCGCTCTCGTATGTTCGCTTCATTTTGGTATAGGTAGGTTAGGTTTATCTCGTCTCTCTCTTCTCCCGCTATTTACTTTTTTGGATGTATGCGTGAACGTGCAGCGTCATGAGCGTAATGTGTAATGGAATAGTCCATGTAGTGCAGACTGAAGGGGGGTGCACGGTTGGCAGAAAGGCCGTCAAAACGCGAGTAATTAGACATCCCGATGATACTATTGTGAAGAGATTTTTTATAAAAAACAATAGATATGGGGCAAAATATAAAGAGGGCATTTTGGGGGCCCCAAAGGGGCCGGGGCTCCAGGCAATTGCCTGGTTTGCCTCAATGGACGGCCCGCCCCTGGTTTTACACCAATAGCTAGTTGGCTAACATTAGCTACAGTACTAGTACAGATTTGCTGGTTCCTAAATAGTGCATTTGATCTTAGCTGTTGGCTGCATAGATATATATAGAACACTAGATACGCCACGACCCTCTCAGCCGCGGCACACAGAGCCGCCATCTTGAGTGGGGCGTCAGTCGTACTCTCAGACCGTCAGACAGCCATAGATGTATGTGTTCACAGCTCTCATTTCTAAAAAAAGAAAACAATACCAGTTCATTGTGCTGCTATCGGGTGTGTACACCGTCGTCCAGTACACTCCAGACGAGAGGGAATCACTCTCCACAGGTGAGATACATTTTTTAAGTAAATGTTTTAGTCATTATTAGCTAGCTTACATTGTGGAGAACTACGGTGAAATGTAATTGTTCGCGCTAGTAACACTGCATCGCTGGTTAAACGTCTGATCATGCCCATCCCTAGTTAGGACCGTTCCACATCATATTTAATAATGTTATTTAGTGTACTATGATGTTTAAATGTCTGTTCTAATGAATATTTAGATAATTCTTTTAACAGATAATTTTCTCACATCCTTTAGTATTGACGCATCCAAAGAAGATGGATCGCTGGGAAGATTAGTCAATTACAACAACAAATCTCCAAATTGCACCATTAAACAAATCGCAGTAAACAACAGGCCCCACTTATGCCTATTTGCTGTGAAGAAAATAGAAATAGGAACGGAAATTGATTACAGCTATGGAGATTCGAAGTGGCCGTGGCGTAATAAGGTAAGTTGGTTGTATTAAGCATCTTGATTTTGATATATTTTGCAAAAAAAATGCGAATAACTTGGAACAAGAACAAGTTGTCACATGCATGTTCAAAAAGAGATGTTACCATACAGATAATACTAAGCTTTATTTTTAACTATTTTCTTCTAGTGATTACACGTGGAGTGATTGCCTTGTGCAATCTAACCTCTGATTGTTCAAATCAATTAAACTCAAGTTTCTAGAGATGCAATATAAAGCTTCCTGAGCATCTGCAAGTTTAACAAGGGTATTTTGAAAATAATCTACTGGTATGAGCTGAATACATTGTGTTTTGATCTCATATTCCAGGTGCCAATCAGTCAGTCTCCTGCAGTGGAAGCAGAGTCAAAGAAAATCCCTGCTGCAGAAGACACTTCACCTAACAAGTCCGATTTTGCGGATAATGTTGGGACACAGGTAATAGCGAAGTGATGACACTGCTTCTTGAAACTGTGACATTCCTTGGGGGATTTTCAATCATCATGTTTGTTCACGAACTGCCACATGCAGTCCTAAACTCGGATTGTTCAGTAAATTAGCAATTCAGGAGGATGTTGACATCTCATTTTACAAAAGTATTCCAGTCAGAAATACTAAGCGGGATATAGTGCCGGAGCAGTGTAACATCGCACTGTCGTACATTTCTTGTTTTGTCCTTGTGGGGCCCCTGAAACTGAAATCAGTCTTTCAAGTTCCCTGTCAGGAGGCCAGTGTTACACCCTTTTCTAGTCTTGCCTTATGGGGCCCTCCCGTTTTTATCTACATGAAATTGATTTAACTTCATTAAGAAAACACCTTTCAATATCTAAACTCACATTTCTGGAGATGCAATTTGAAGCTTCCTGAGCAGGTTCAAGTCTAACAAGGGTATTTTGAAAATAATCTACTTCTATGAGCTGAAATATCTTTTTTCAAAGTTCCCTTTCAGGAAGCCAGTGTTACACACTCTTTTCTAGTCTTGCCTTATGGGGCCCTCCCGTTTTTATCTAGGTGAATTTGATTTTGGGGACTAAAACTAAAATGGCCGACATGACAACTCATGCTGCACACTTCTCTCTGGAATAAGTTGTTTTTAATGGAATTGACTGCTTTTTATCCTTGTAAAAGGTTCAGTTTTCTGCTTTTATTGATATCTCCTCACAAGCTTTTAGAAAATTTACTTTTATGAGTATTTTTATGAGTCTATGGATGCTACTTCTGCTCTAAGCTGGGCTAATCAGGCCTGGGCCTGCTGCTAGCTTCTATCCACCTGGCTGCTGCTAGCTCTATCCACCTGCCTGGCCGCTGAATCGGGTACTCCTATTCAATCTTCATCACCTCCAGGGGATGGAGGATCCAGGGGTGAGTTACAGGGTTCTCAACCCTCACGCAATGAGAGTGAGACACACGCATTTCAGGCAATTCACACGCTCCACGCCACACCTTGCATTTCTCACGCAAATTATAACTCTGCCAAACAATTTTTTTTATATAGCCTATAGCTTCGATAAATCCTGGCCTTCACCACCATCACCTAGTGTTGCCACCTTATTTATACTATGGTTGCCACCCGTCCCGTTTTTCCCGAAATTGTTCTCTGTTTTCACCAGCTGTCCCGAGGAAAGAAAAATCTCTCCCGGGACAGTGGCGTTTGTTGCGCCCACTAATGCATTCTGCGAGAGCCGAGCGGGCAGAGAGAAGGCGCAGCGTTTCGTCAAGCTACACGACACGCGTGCAGGGGCGGTCCTAACGATCTCGGGGCCCGTTTCAAGACTCTGTGTGGGGCCCCCCACATTTATTTTTTATTTTTTTCTATGAATAATGCTTGTGCATGCTCCCCGCAAAAATTAAAAAGATTGTGGAAACTAGTTGGTTCATAGACGGATTATGAGATAATAGGCCCAGACTCTTAAAGCCCCCCCGCCCCCCTCCCTATCCAGTCAGTTACATTGACTTTTCTGCAAAGATACATACGTTTACTGGCATAAACATATTAAGGGAGTCAGTGTTTCCCACAGGATTTTGGGATACTGTGGGAGATATCCTGTACCTTGTTGGGGGGTCCGGGGGCATGCCCCCCTGGAAGAAAATTGGTACAGTTTTAAAGTAAAATGCATCAATCTGAAAAATCAATCTGGAAAATTTAGATTTAAATCAAATCTTGAGCTGCAGAAGGAACATTATTTTTCTTAAACAGGCAGCACTCTTTACTCTGCAACTGTAACAACATTTCAGAAGATTGGTCTGCAGACCCATGTTATATGATGGAGGGGCCCATTGCAACAGATACAGGGTGGAAAGCTACGTTTTATGAACAGCATATAATTTACATGTAGAAAGTTTATTCCTGTATGTGTGTGGGGGCCTTAGAGGCCCCTCATGAAGCCCACAAGACATAGCTAATAATGCTTTTGTTTTTCACTTGCTTTTCGATTTTTCACCTACTAGTTGAGGGGCCAAGTTGGTTTTAGTGCTCCCACATTCAAATGCGGACACCGAAAGAGTCTTCTCCATGGTTGGTCTTCACCAGCACCAGAAACAGACTAGCCCTAGAAGGAACATTGTCCTCCATTATGATGGTCTAAATGGCTGGTGTGGAGCCACAGTGCTTCAAGAGGGAGCCAGAAAACCCCTATCCTGAAGGCCTCAAAATCTGCCACTCGAAGCGACAGCGAGCATCAGTAATATCCAGTATCCATATTTGCTGAACTGAACTAAGAGTTTTACTGAAATAACTACCCCGAACAACTACCCTAGGCCTACAGCCATCTCACTAGTCTGGCATTTGGTATTAATCCAGTTATACTTTCATCATAAAATTACTACAATAGGCTATATTTTAACTAAAACAAAGAAATTATATTGAACTGAACTTGTGTTAAAAACACACAATAAAATTTTGCTCGCGCGCTTCGCGCGCTCGCATGGGAAATCCGCTTCTGTCTCACTCTAAACAATTTCCAAAAGTTGAGAACCCTGGAGTTAGTATGTTAACCTGCTAACACCGCTGCTGAGCTGCCTTCACTGCTGTATGCCAGGCTGCCAATGCCTTGCTGCTATCCTGCTAACACTGCTGCTGGTTTGCTAATGCTGCTATAGCTAACCTGCTAGCATCGCCTCTGGGCTGCCTTTTGCTGCTGTTTGCTGTCCTGCAAATTAACTCTGCTGCCTGTCAGCCTGCTAGCTCCACTGCCTGGATGCTATTCACCTCTGCTGGTTTTCGTTGCTAACAGGAAATCCATTTTCCTGGTCTGATTGCTGCACATTTTAGGATTTAACATTGTCGCTTGCTGAAACGCACACCTCTTCCCCTTTGTCCCTGCCATGGCTGAAGCACACCTGTTCTACTCTATTGTTGTGCTTTTCATCATAATCTCACCATCCCACTGTTCATTCAAGCACAAATCCTGCAATCCTTTACATATAACATTACCCACCCCAGTAACAGCAAGTGACTCTGCACTCGAAAGAGACTCAAATTTGTTGCTAACCAGACTACTTGGTCTTCCTTCTAATGAAACCAGGTATTTTATCTTACCTCTTATTGCATGTCATGTAATGAGACTGCTCCAAAGAATGACTTTGCTGCCTTCTGTCAATAATGTACACTCAAAAAAGAACCACTATGGCTCTCTGTCACCCTTTTGTCGGGCTCTGATTATTCTGCTTTTAATTCTGTCTGGTAATATTCATGTTCACCCTGGTCCTGTAGTTACTATTAATCCTATGCCTGTCAATGATCCATGCTCTAATGTAAACTCCTGTTCGAAAGACCTGAGTTTCACTGACTTCTGTTCACGTAAAGCTCTGGGTCTTCCTCATTTGGCATTTAATGATTTCTGTGATCGCACATGTTTGGGTTTCTTGCACATTAACATTCGCAGCCTGTTACCTAAACTTGACCTGTTGAAATCCTGGGTTCACACTGTTACACCTGATGTTCTTGCTATTTCTGAATCATGGCTTAAAAAAAGCATTGCCAATCCTGACATTTTCATCCCGGGTTATAATGTATTTCGGCAGGACAGAGCAACTAAAGGAGGTGGTGTTGCTCTGTATGTTAAAGATCATCTGCAATGTACTGTTGCTCTGTCAAAATCTGTTCCTAAGCTACTTGAACTGCTAGTGTTAAAGATCAAACTGTGCAACAATTTCTCTCTCTCTGTTGCTGTCTGCTACAGACCACCCTCTGCCCCACTTTGTTCTTTAACTATTCTCAGTGAACTTCTGGCCCCACACATCTCCTCCGAGTTCATTTTATTGGGGGACTTGAATTGGGACATGACTAACCCCCCAGATCGGGTTGTTCAGCAATTTGAGCCCACCAGACTCAATCTAAAATCTCCTTCATCTGCTACGCTGAAAGACGTTATACTAACGAACGCCCCCTTTAATTATAAATCTGGTGTTTTCAGTCAAGATCTGAGTGATCATTGTGCTATTGCCTGCACGCGCTCCGCCTCCTCAGCTAAGCGCCCACCTGTGATCGTCTCCAAACGTTCCCTGAAGAACTTTGACCTGGAAGCCTTTCTCCACGACACTGCTGCAGTGAGCTGGGACACAATTAATACTCTCCCTACTATGGAGGAGGCCTGGTCCTTTTTCAAATCAACTTTCAGTCAGATCATCAATAAACACGCTCCACTCTTAAAATTACGGATCAAGGATCGTTTCAGCCCCTGGTTTTCAAGTGATTTGGCTGCTTTAATTCGCCAGAAGAACACCTTATGGCAGAAAGCCCGTTCCTCCCAGTCTCCTGCTGATTGGCTTGCCTTTCGGCAATGCAGAAATAAAAGCACTCAGGCCGTCAGAAAAGCTAAAGTCACTCATTTTCTGGACAAATTTGCATCCTGCGGCTCTGACCCCAGGAAGTTTTGGAAAACGGTTAAGTCTATGGAAAACAAGCTCACTTCACCCCACCTTCCCGATGCAATGACCTTTGGTGACATTGTTGTTACTGACAAGTCTCATATGGCCTCACTTTTCAATCAGCATTTTGTTAACTCAGCTCATGTTTTCCCTACTAAGCCCTCCACTGCTGCTCCTTCACTTTCACCTTCACCTACAACCTCCAGCTCTGGCACTTTCTCCTTCAGACCCATTACGACCGCGGAAGTCCTAGAGAATCTCACCAAACTGGACTCCAACAAGTCAGCTGGCTCTGACGGGCTCGCGCCTATGTTTTTAAAAGCTGCTGCTCCTGTCATTGCTGTCCCCATCACACGGCTTTTCAACATGTCTCTGGAACTGTCCATCTTCCCTGTAGACTGGAAATCCGCACTTGTCTTCCCTCTCTTCAAAGGAGGTTCCAGCTCTGATCCCAACTGTTATAGGCCTATTTCCATCCTGCCGTGCCTGGCTAAGGTCTTAGAGAAACTGGTACATAAACAGCTTAGCCACTTCTTAACCTCCAACAACATCCTGTCCAACTTGCAGTCTGGGTTCCGGCCAGGCCATGGGTGCATCACAGCCACGCTGAAGGTCCTCGATGATATTGTTTCCTCTCTGGACTCCAAGCAGACCTGCATCGCTGCCTTCATTGACCTCTCTAAGGCCTTTGACTCCGTCATCCATCCCATCCTCCTACAGAGGCTTTCCAGCATCGGTCTTTCACCACACTCCTGCAATTGGTTTGCCAGCTACTTAATCCACCGAGTCCAGCAAGTTAAATCGGATAACTTCCAATCAGCCCCTCTCACCATCACCAAAGGGGTGCCACAGGATTCGATTTTAGGCCCAACACTATTCTCCATCTACATTAACAATATAACCAGGAATGCAGGCAACTCCAAGATCCACCTATATGCTGATGACACCATCATATACTCAGAGGGCCCTTCTCTCCCCTCTGTGGCGGCCACACTACAACACAGTCTCACTTCTGTAGAACAGCATTTCCATAGCCTTCATCTTCTCCTCAACACCAAAAAAACCAAATGCATTATCTTTGACCGGAAACACGCTCCCACCTCTGTCCCAAAAATCCTCTGTGCCGACGGCTCTGAACTAGAATTTGTTTCTTGTTACAAATACCTTGGCCTCTGGCTGGATTCATCCCTCTCATTCACCACCCACATCAAGCACCTACAATCAAAAGTCAAAGCTCGTCTGAGCTTCCTTTACCGCAATAAGGCCTCCTTCACTCATGCAGCCAAACACACACTCGTCAAAATGACCATCCTGCCCATTTTTGATTACTGTGACACCATCTACAGAACTGCATCTCACTCCACTCTCAGCAAATTGGACCCACTCCACCATTCTGCCATCCGCTTTGCTACAGGGGCTCCATTCACCACTCACCACTGTGACCTCTACAACCTGGTAGACTGGACTTCCCTTCACACCAGACGGCTCAATCACTGGTTTCTGCTCATCTACAAATCCATTCTCGGCATAACACCTCTCTTCTCTTCTACACCTCTCCCACCCTGCCCGTAATCTAAGGTCCAGTGCTTTCATCAACCTCTCCATCCCCACAGTCCGCACTGTCTTTGGACGCAGTGCCTTCCGGTTCGCTGCAGCCTTTGACTGGTACACCCTTCAAAACACCCTTAAACTTTCTGTCTTCACCTCTCTCTCTGTCTTCAAACTAAATCTGCATAAAATCTTAGTTGACTCCTGCACCTGCTAGTAGCCCTTCTTGTCATACCCTATTGATTAACTGTTTATTTTATTGTATTGTATTATATTGAATTTTTTTAAAGTGTATTTTATATATTTTTGTAAAAGTGTAATATATATATAACCTTGTTTTCACTTTTAGCACTCCCCTCCCTCTTCCCCTTCAGGCTGCACTTGAAAATAAGAATTTTGTTCTTAATTTGCTTGCCTGGGTAAATAAAGGTTAAATAAATAAATAAAAATTTTACTTCATTAAGAAAACACTTGTCAATATCTAAACTCAAGTTTCTAGATATGCAATTTGAAGCTTCCTGAGCAGGTGCAAGATTGACAAGGGTATTTTGAAAATATCCACTGCATCCTCTTGTATTTGTCCTGAGATGTGCTGATACCTCTACATGGGATCATGTCATGTGCTTGGTTTTAGGTTCTGTGCTGTTCAGCAACCGTTTTCACATAAATTAACGTGTTTACCATAAAACGATCAAAATAAAGTGCTTTATATCGGTTTCCTCTGAATACATTGTGTTTTGATCTCATATTCCAGGTGCCGATCAGTCCGTTTCCTGCAGTGGAAGTAGAGACCAAGAAGCTCCCTGCTGCAGAAGACACTTCACCTACCGAGTCCGATTTTGCGGATAATGTTGGGACACAGGTAATAGCGAAGTGATGACACTGCTTCCTGAAACTGTGTTACATTCCGGATTTTCAAAGTCATCATGTTTGTTCACAAACTACCCCATGCAGTCGTAAACTCAGATTGTTCAGTAAATTAGCAATTCAGGAGGATTTTGACTTCTCATTTTACAAAAGTATTCCAGTCAGAAATACTAAGCGGGATATAGTGCAGGAGCAGTGTAACATCGCACTGTTGTACATTTCTTGTTATGTCCTTGTGGGGCCCCTGACACTGAAATCTGTCTTTCAAGTTCCCTGTCAGGAGGCCAGTGTTACACACTCTTTTCTAGTCTTGCCTTATGGGGCCCTCCCGTTTTTATCTAGGTGAATTTGATTTTACTTCATTAAGAAAACACTTGTCAATATCTAAACTCAAGTTTCTAGATATGCAATTTGAAGCTTCCTGAGCAGGTGCAAGATTGACAAGGGTATTTTGAAAATATCCACTGCATCCTCTTGTATTTGTCCTGAGATGTGCTGATACCTCTACATGGGATCATGTCATGTGCTTGGTTTTAGGTTCTGTGCTGTTCAGCAACCGTTTTCACATGAATTAACGTGTTTACCGTAAAACGATCAAAATAAAGTGCTTTATATCGGTTTTCTCTGAATACATTGTGTTTTGATCTCATATTCCAGGTGCCGATCAGTCCGTTTCCTGCAGTGGAAGTAGAGACCAAGAAGCTCCCTGCTGCAGAAGACACTTCACCTACCGAGTCCGATTTTGCGGATAATGTTGGGACACAGGTAATAGCGAAGTGATGACACTGCTTCTTGAAACTGTGTTACATTCCTTGGGGGATTTTCAATCATCATGTTTGTTCACGAACTGCCACATGCAGTCCTAAACTCAGATTGTTCAGTAAATTAGCAATTCAGGAGGATGTTGACGTCTCATTTTACAAAAGTATTCCAGTCAGAAATACTAAGCGGGATATAGTGCAGGAGCAGTGTAACATCGCACTGTTGTACATTTCTTGTTATGTCCTTGTGGGGCCCCTGACACTGAAATCTGTCTTTCAAGTTCCCTGTCAGGAGGCCAGTGTTACACACTCTTTTCTAGTCTTGCCTTATGGGGCCCTCCCGTTTTTATCTAGGTGAATTTGATTTTACTTCATTAAGAAAACACTTGTCAATATCTAAACTCAAGTTTCTAGATATGCAATTTGAAGCTTCCTGAGCAGGTGCAAGATTGACAAGGGTATTTTGAAAATATCCACTGCATCCTCTTGTATTTGTCCTGAGATGTGCTGATACCTCTACATGGGATCATGTCATGTGCTTGGTTTTAGGTTCTGTGCTGTTCAGCAACCGTTTTCACATGAATTAACGTGTTTACCGTAAAACGATCAAAATAAAGTGCTTTATATCGGTTTTCTCTGAATACATTGTGTTTTGATCTCATATTCCAGGTGCCGATCAGTCCGTTTCCTGCAGTGGAAGTAGAGACCAAGAAGCTCCCTGCTGCAGAAGACACTTCACCTACCGAGTCCGATTTTGCGGATAATGTTGGGACACAGGTAATAGCGAAGTGATGACACTGCTTCTTGAAACTGTGTTACATTCCTTGGGGGATTTTCAATCATCATGTTTGTTCACGAACTGCCACATGCAGTCCTAAACTCAGATTGTTCAGTAAATTAGCAATTCAGGAGGATGTTGACGTCTCATTTTACAAAAGTATTCCAGTCAGAAATACTAAGCGGGATATAGTGCAGGAGCAGTGTAACATCGCACTGTTGTACATTTCTTGTTATGTCCTTGTGGGGCCCCTGACACTGAAATCTGTCTTTCAAGTTCCCTGTCAGGAGGCCAGTGTTACACACTCTTTTCTAGTCTTGCCTTATGGGGCCCTCCCGTTTTTATCTAGGTGAATTTGATTTTACTTCATTAAGAAAACACTTGTCAATATCTAAACTCAAGTTTCTAGATATGCAATTTGAAGCTTCCTGAGCAGGTGCAAGATTGACAAGGGTATTTTGAAAATATCCACTGCATCCTCTTGTATTTGTCCTGAGATGTGCTGATACCTCTACATGGGATCATGTCATGTGCTTGGTTTTAGGTTCTGTGCTGTTCAGCAACCGTTTTCACATGAATTAACGTGTTTACCGTAAAACGATCAAAATAAAGTGCTTTATATCGGTTTTCTCTGAATACATTGTGTTTTGATCTCATATTCCAGGTGCCGATCAGTCCGTTTCCTGCAGTGGAAGTAGAGACCAAGAAGCTCCCTGCTGCAGAAGACACTTCACCTACCGAGTCCGATTTTGCGGATAATGTTGGGACACAGGTAATAGCGAAGTGATGACACTGCTTCTTGAAACTGTGTTACATTCCTTGGGGGATTTTCAATCATCATGTTTGTTCACGAACTGCCACATGCAGTCCTAAACTCAGATTGTTCAGTAAATTAGCAATTCAGGAGGATGTTGACGTCTCATTTTACAAAAGTATTCCAGTCAGAAATACTAAGCGGGATATAGTGCAGGAGCAGTGTAACATCGCACTGTCGTACATTTCTTGTTTTGTCCTTGTGGGGCCCCTGACACTGAAATCTGTCTTTCAAGTTCCCTGTCAGGAGGCCAGTGTTACACACTCTTTTCTAGTCTTGCCTTATGGGGCCCTCCCGTTTTTATCTACATGAAATTGATTTAACTTCATTAAGAAAACACCTTTCAATATCTAAACTCACATTTCTGGAGATGCAATTTGAAGCTTCCTGAGCAGGTGCAAGTCTAACAAGGGTATTTTGAAAAGAATCTACTTCTATGAGCTGAAATATCTTTATTCAAAGTTCCCTTTCAGGAGGCCAGTGTTACACACTCTTTTCTAGTCTTGCCTTATGGGGCCCTCCCGTTTTTATCTAGGTGAATTTGATTTTACTTCATTAAGAAAACACTTGTCAATATCTAAACTCAAGTTTCTAGATATGCAATTTGAAGCTTCCTGAGCAGGTGCAAGATTGACAAGGGTATTTTGAAAATATCCACTGCATCCTCTTGTATTTGTCCTGAGATGTGCTGATACCTCTACATGGGATCATGTCATGTGCTTGGTTTTAGGTTCTGTGCTGTTCAGCAACCGTTTTCACATGAATTAACGTGTTTACCGTAAAACGATCAAAATAAAGTGCTTTATATCGGTTTTCTCTGAATACATTGTGTTTTGATCTCATATTCCAGGTGCCGATCAATCCGTTTCCTGCAGTGGAAGTAGAGACCAAGAAGCTCCCTGCTGCAGAAGACACTTCACCTACCGAGTCCGATTTTGCGGATAATGTTGGGACACAGGTAATAGCGAAGTGATGACACTGCTTCTTGAAACTGTGTTACATTCCTTGGGGGATTTTCAATCATCATGTTTGTTCACGAACTGCCACATGCAGTCCTAAACTCAGATTGTTCAGTAAATTAGCAATTCAGGAGGATGTTGACGTCTCATTTTACAAAAGTATTCCAGTCAGAAATACTAAGCGGGATATAGTGCAGGAGCAGTGTAACATCGCACTGTTGTACATTTCTTGTTATGTCCTTGTGGGGCCCCTGACACTGAAATCTGTCTTTCAAGTTCCCTGTCAGGAGGCCAGTGTTACACACTCTTTTCTAGTCTTGCCTTATGGGGCCCTCCCGTTTTTATCTACATGAAATTGATTTAACTTCATTAAGAAAACACCTTTCAATATCTAAACTCACATTTCTGGAGATGCAATTTGAAGCTTCCTGAGCAGGTGCAAGTCTAACAAGGGTATTTTGAAAAGAATCTACTTCTATGAGCTGAAATATCTTTTTTCAAAGTTCCCTTTCAGGAAGCCAGTGTTACACACTCTTTTCTAGTCTTGCCTTATGGGGCCCTCCCGTTTTTATCTAGGTGAATTTGATTTTACTTCATTAAGAAAACACTTGTCAATATCTAAACTCAAGTTTCTAGATATGCAATTTGAAGCTTCCTGAGCAGTTGCAAGATTGACAAGGGTATTTTGAAAATATCCACTGCATCCTCTTGTATTTGTCCTGAGATGTGCTGATACCTCTACATGGGATCATGTCATGTGCTTGGTTTTAGGTTCTGTGCTGTTCAGCAACCGTTTTCACATGAATTAACGTGTTTACCGTAAAACGATCAAAATAAAGTGCTTTATATCGGTTTCCTCTGAATACATTGTGTTTTGATCTCATATTCCAGGTGCCGATCAGTCCGTTTCCTGCAGTGGAAGTAGAGACCAAGAAGCTCCCTGCTGCAGAAGACACTTCACCTACCGAGTCCGATTTTGCGGATAATGTTGGGACACAGGTAATAGCGAAGTGATGACACTGCTTCTTGAAACTGTGTTACATTCCTTGGGGGATTTTCAATCATCATGTTTGTTCACGAACTGCCACATGCAGTCCTAAACTCAGATTGTTCAGTAAATTAGCAATTCAGGAGGATGTTGACGTCTCATTTTACAAAAGTATTCCAGTCAGAAATACTAAGCGGGATATAGTGCAGGAGCAGTGTAACATCGCACTGTTGTACATTTCTTGTTATGTCCTTGTGGGGCCCCTGACACTGAAATCTGTCTTTCAAGTTCCCTGTCAGGAGGCCAGTGTTACACACTCTTTTCTAGTCTTGCCTTATGGGGCCCTCCCGTTTTTATCTAGGTGAATTTGATTTTACTTCATTAAGAAAACACTTGTCAATATCTAAACTCAAGTTTCTAGATATGCAATTTGAAGCTTCCTGAGCAGGTGCAAGATTGACAAGGGTATTTTGAAAATATCCACTGCATCCTCTTGTATTTGTCCTGAGATGTGCTGATACCTCTACATGGGATCATGTCATGTGCTTGGTTTTAGGTTCTGTGCTGTTCAGCAACCGTTTTCACATGAATTAACGTGTTTACCGTAAAACGATCAAAATAAAGTGCTTTATATCGGTTTTCTCTGAATACATTGTGTTTTGATCTCATATTCCAGGTGCCGATCAGTCCGTTTCCTGCAGTGGAAGTAGAGACCAAGAAGCTCCCTGCTGCAGAAGACACTTCACCTACCGAGTCCGATTTTGCGGATAATGTTGGGACACAGGTAATAGCGAAGTGATGACACTGCTTCTTGAAACTGTGTTACATTCCTTGGGGGATTTTCAATCATCATGTTTGTTCACGAACTGCCACATGCAGTCCTAAACTCAGATTGTTCAGTAAATTAGCAATTCAGGAGGATGTTGACGTCTCATTTTACAAAAGTATTCCAGTCAGAAATACTAAGCGGGATATAGTGCAGGAGCAGTGTAACATCGCACTGTTGTACATTTCTTGTTTTGTCCTTGTGGGGCCCCTGACACTGAAATCTGTCTTTCAAGTTCCCTGTCAGGAGGCCAGTGTTACACACTCTTTTCTAGTCTTGCCTTATGGGGCCCTCCCGTTTTTATCTACATGAAATTGATTTAACTTCATTAAGAAAACACCTTTCAATATCTAAACTCACATTTCTGGAGATGCAATTTGAAGCTTCCTGAGCAGGTGCAAGTCTAACAAGGGTATTTTGAAAAGAATCTACTTCTATGAGCTGAAATATCTTTATTCAAAGTTCCCTTTCAGGAAGCCAGTGTTACACACTCTTTTCTAGTCTTGCCTTATGGGGCCCTCCCGTTTTTATCTAGGTGAATTTGATTTTACTTCATTAAGAAAACACTTGTCAATATCTAAACTCAAGTTTCTAGATATGCAATTTGAAGCTTCCTGAGCAGGTGCAAGATTGACAAGGGTATTTTGAAAATATCCACTGCATCCTCTTTTATTTGTCCTGAGATGTGCTGATACCTCTGCATGGGATCATGTCATGTGCTTGGTTTTAGGTTCTGTGCTGTTCAGCAACCGTTTTCACATGAATTAACGTGTTTACCGTAAAACGATCAAAATAAAGTGCTTTATATCGGTTTTCTCTGAATACATTGTGTTTTGATCTCATATTCCAGGTGCCGATCAGTCCGTTTCCTGCAGTGGAAGTAGAGACCAAGAAGCTCCCTGCTGCAGAAGACACTTCACCTACCGAGTCCGATTTTGCGGATAATGTTGGGACACAGGTAATAGCGAAGTGATGACACTGCTTCTTGAAACTGTGTTACATTCCTTGGGGGATTTTCAATCATCATGTTTGTTCACGAACTGCCACATGCAGTCCTAAACTCAGATTGTTCAGTAAATTAGCAATTCAGGAGGATGTTGACGTCTCATTTTACAAAAGTATTCCAGTCAGAAATACTAAGCGGGATATAGTGCAGGAGCAGTGTAACATCGCACTGTTGTACATTTCTTGTTATGTCCTTGTGGGGCCCCTGACACTGAAATCTGTCTTTCAAGTTCCCTGTCAGGAGGCCAGTGTTACACACTCTTTTCTAGTCTTGCCTTATGGGGCCCTCCCGTTTTTATCTACATGAAATTGATTTAACTTCATTAAGAAAACACCTTTCAATATCTAAACTCACATTTCTGGAGATGCAATTTGAAGCTTCCTGAGCAGGTGCAAGTCTAACAAGGGTATTTTGAAAAGAATCTACTTCTATGAGCTGAAATATCTTTTTTCAAAGTTCCCTTTCAGGAAGCCAGTGTTACACACTCTTTTCTAGTCTTGCCTTATGGGGCCCTCCCGTTTTTATCTAGGTGAATTTGATTTTACTTCATTAAGAAAACACTTGTCAATATCTAAACTCAAGTTTCTAGATATGCAATTTGAAGCTTCCTGAGCAGTTGCAAGATTGACAAGGGTATTTTGAAAATATCCACTGCATCCTCTTGTATTTGTCCTGAGATGTGCTGATGCCTCTGCATGGGATCATGTCATGTGCTTGGTTTTAGGTTCTGTGCTGTTCAGCAACCGTTTTCACATAAATTAACGTGTTTACCGTAAAACGATCAAAATAAAGTGCTTTATATCGGTTTCCTCTGAATACATTGTGTTTTGATCTCATATTCCAGGTGCCGATCAGTCCGTTTCCTGCAGTGGAAGTAGAGACCAAGAAGCTCCCTGCTGCAGAAGACACTTCACCTACCGAGTCCGATTTTGCGGATAATGTTGGGACACAGGTAATAGCGAAGGGATGACACTGCTTCCTGAAACTGTGTTACATTCCGGATTTTCAAAGTCATCATGTTTGTTCACGAACTACCCCATGCAGTCGTAAACTCGGATTGTTCAGTAAATTAGCAATTCAGGAGGATGTTGACATCTCATTTTTCAAAAGTATTCCAGTCAGAAATACTAACCGGGGGTTAGTACAGGAGCAGTGTAATAACTAAAATTGATTTTACTTAATTGAGAAAAAGCCTGTCAAACTTCCTGAGCAGGTCAAATGTAACAAGGGTCAAGTCATGCTTGCTCACAAATTGATTATTTTCCGTATGTTCAGGTGTTTACTTCCCAAGTAACTTCCCTAGTGGATTATTCTGACAGTGATGATTCCATGGAAGTTGCTCCAGAAAAGGTAAGGAAAGTAAACATGAATTTACATAGATACTGTGAATGCCATTATATGATTCATAAGTGTTTCACTTTTTATCTTTTCCAAACGATGTCAAGAAAAGTGGATAACAATACATTGACATACATTTATCACCAGCTGGATAGTGAATCAGATTCTTCAGGACCCCAGTACCATTCAGATTCAACTTTAGTTGATGAAACTGACGATCCTGATTCTCTAAAAGCTCATTCCAGTGAGCAATCATATTTCGTGCCAATGCTGAAAAGGACCAATAGTATTCTGGTAGGCATCTGAATCTCTGAATAACATAAGATAGTTGAAGTCACATTCTCCCTCACGTCTTTAACTTTTAATTTATTTAATTTAAAAAATTTGGATAACCTTGACAAAACTAATTTTTTGCAGATGAAGGATAGAGTACCAGATTTTTCCAATAGTTTCTACGATTCAACTGATGACAGCACAGAGTGCAATTCTCCCAAGAGTGAAATGGGGGCCAAAAGGCCAAGGAGAAACCGCTGCTGTCCTGTGAGTCCCTTTGTTCATAATCCTTGAAATGTCACATTACTGAATTCAACACCAGGTTTACTGCCTAGACCCTGCTTATAGACCATGCATTAGATCTGTGCTATTAAATATTGAAAAGTGTCAGTTTTTTTTTTTCACTTTTGTGTTCAACGACTCGTCAGTTGGTTTTGTTCAGGAGTTCAACCAAAAAAATGACACCATTACATCATTAATCATTACACCATTACTCCAATAACAGCTAAGAGTTGCATGAGAAGATCAAGGAGACGATGTTTAGAGGTGCTGAGGAACACCCCCAGGCATAGTTTGATCGCCTTTTTTGTCTATTGTACAGTTTTTGTATGTCGAGGAGAATGCAGATTAACAGCAAGTTCTTCTGGTTCTCCTCAGTTTTTCACCAGCTCTGCTAGTCGCTGCAGCTTGTTATGTGTATCTGTCAGTAGTTGCTTAGCTTCATCTCTGAGGCTCTACACCTTTTTTTCTGTTCTGTTTGAAGGGAGTTGACTAGTAAAAAATAAATGTTATTCTTTGAGAATAAAATTGAAACAATGGAAATTACTAATGTCTTCTGCTAGTTTCTTTGAGCCTCGTGAAGATATAAAGACTAGAAATATGTGTGTACAAGTGGACCTCACAACGTTTTTTGTGCTAGTAATATGTGTGTGTACAATTGGACCTCACAAGGTCTTTATGCTAGAAACCGGACCCCATAATTGGGCAAAAAACTTTTTGGACAAAAGTTTGGAAATCTTTAAATTTGAAGTGCTGGTAATTAAAAAGAATTTTTTTTTAGCTTCCCTGATTTTTTACAGAGCTGTAGGAGCACTGGAAAGGGTGGACCCCACAATGGGGGGAATAATGGGTGGACCCCACAATTGGGAAAGACAAGAATGTGTGTGTGTGTCACTGTGTGTGTGTGTGTGTCACTATGTGTCTGTGTGTGTGTGTGACTTGCTACTCGCCTAATTCACTTCAGCCTAATGATATCAGTGAGACTTGGCAGCGGAGGTTATGCAGCCAGTTCATGCGGATAATTGTCTCGACTAAATAGTTTCATAAGAGGAACACATTCTCTCATGGCTCTCATGCTGTTTACATTTGAAAGAAACAGAAGTCACAAAGTAGCTGCAACGTTTCTTGGGTTCAAATAAGATCAGTGTCCCTACAAGGCCTTAATTTTCTTTATTTTTTTTTCTGTTTTCCCAATTTGCAAGACATGACGTATCTTTGATCAGGTTGTGAACTGTTCAGCTGAATTGTAAAGCAAGGCAAGTGTATGTTTCTATAGCACAATTCAGACACAAGGCCATTCAAAGAGCTTTACAGGGGGCATGGAATACATCAAGATTAAAATACATCAAGTATAGAGTAGGCATCACATAAAGATAGTTGTGTAACTTTTTTTTAAGGCTCTTACAGGTAGAAGCCAAAATCTATAACAAAAAAAATGTTCACCTTTTTTTTTGCACCATGTGTTGTGAGAGAGATTAACCTCTCAACAGTATATAATCCAGATTAGTAATATCAGAGTTTAAAGGTGCAGTGTGTAATATGACATCATCAAGAAAGTTCTACAAAGTTCTAGAATGCAACGCTCCCTGGGTAACCCCACCCCTTTAGAATAATAACAGAAGCTACAGTGGCCTTCAAGGACAAGAACAATTCTACATTTTAAACAATGCACCTGATGACATTCCAACTATGACACTTTCAAGATGGCAGCTCTAGGCCTTGGTCCAAAATATGCAGAAATATGGACATATATGAGACCCTTTCTAAGGGGAAAAAAAATAATTAAAACATTTTTTTTCAGCTATTATGCACTAAATTAAATGTACTTATGGATATTATAATTACTTTCTACAAAATCTGCTTGG
Organism: Ammodytes marinus; assembly: GCF_949987685.1. NCBI lineage: Eukaryota > Metazoa > Chordata > Actinopteri > Uranoscopiformes > Ammodytidae > Ammodytes > Ammodytes marinus. The sequence continues at coordinate 31,224,931 of NC_137231.1, forward strand.
AAATAAAACCCAAAATTCTACACACTGCAGGATAGCATAGAGAAGTCGAGTAAGGGCTGGAACAGACATATCATACATAAAATAAAACACAACTAAACTAAAGACCCACATAAAATAATAACAAGAGGACACTGGTTATTTGTAGACGTCTTTTAATTTTTTCCAGAGTTGTTTGTTCCTAAAATAAATAATACATGACATCAGTCTGAGCAAATCGACCC
>NC_137231.1:31230151-31237651 GCF_949987685.1 Ammodytes marinus
ACTCTTATCTTATAATTCAGAGTCTATCTTGTGCCCAAACTAAGAATGTATGTATGTATTTAGGGCAATTCTGAGTGTGTCTGTGAATGGGTGAATGTGGTAAGTCAAGTCCATTTACCATTTACCATTTTATTTATTCATGTATTTGTTCCCCTCCCTCCCCAGCACCAGATGGATCCTTCCAGTAACTTCTACAACTACAGAACGTCTCTGAGAGGAGCGACGCAGAGATCACTCACCGCCAACAGCAGCAGAGAAAAGGTGAGGGCTTTAAAACACACACACTCACACACACACACACACACACACACACACACACACACATGCATACGAACACGCACTCACTCACACGCACGCACGCTCGCTCGCTCGCTCGCTCACTCACTCACTCACTCACTCACTCACTCACTCACTCACTCACTCACTCACTCACTCACTCACTCACTCACTCACTCACTCACTCACTCACTCACTCACTCACACAAACACACACACACATACTGGCTGCACCATGCTACTGTGTATGAATAACATACTGAGATTTTAAAAAGCAATGTGTTGAAAACAGAGTTGAAATTCTCGCAAAATCTGGCAAATCAAGGAACGTTTAAGACAAAGGCGGAGTCGAGTAAACAGTAGTTAAGGCAAAGCAAGTTTATTTCTACAGCACAATTTAGACACAAGGCCTTTCAAAATGCTTTAAAGGGGCCAGATTAGAATACATAATACACATTAGAAAAGCGAGTGAATAGAAATAAAACATTTAATTAAGTTAATGTCCAATAGAGTCCCATTTGCATTGCAGAGCCACTGATAGTGAGTAATTACAGGGTGTGTGTCTTGCAACAGACCACTTGATAGCTACAGCTGCTGCAGGAATAAAGATACGTGACCTTTCGTTTTCAGAATAACCAACTCTTGACCAGTTGCATCACAGCTCTCTTCTGATAAGTGTTATGAGGACATACAGTTGGTCTTGTGATAACCATCTCAAGTGCTGCAATGTTGAACTTGATAGCAAAAAACAACACATGCACTTGGATAGAGCGCGTACCATATTGGCTCCGGCCTTCGTTGCAGTGGTCGCGGGTTCAAATCCGACCCGTGGACCTTTACTGCAGGTCATCCCCCCCCTCTCTCTCTCTGTCTCCCCATTTCAACTCTGTACTGTCTAATAAAGCTTGAAAATGCCAAAAAAAAAAAAAAATTATCAAACGCAATTTTCTTTCCCTTCAAAATATATATTTTATTTGGAACTAAAGTGATAAAAATACAGTAATTATGATACAGAAATATCACGGAAATAAATATCACAACATATCGCCTTCTGGATATTTTTATTTTGTTTTGCAAAGGCCCAATGAAGCTAAAGGCCCTTGTGCTGCAATGTTGAACTCCAGTGGACATAAACAAACTGTCACTCTGTCTGTCTGGCGTTGTCATCGCCTGGGAAACCAACAAGTTTCACATTCTGTTTACGACCTCCTTGAAGAACAGGAGGGCAGCGGACTGGGACGGTAGTTGCATAACAGTTCAGCCCTTTGGGGGGAAACTGAGGTTGAGTTATTAATGGGTCAGGATATGAGGAGGGTCTTGACAAAACGTGTGTTCTCTTCAGTGAGGGAAGACAGAAATAAAACATGTTAGTGTGTGTGTGTGTGTGTGTGTGTGTGTGTGTGTGTGTGTGTGTGTGTGTGTGTGTGTGTGTGTGTTGAAAAAAAAATTACATAGCCTATGCTCTGTAAACTGGTATGTAAACAAAGGGTGACCACCACCATAGCTAGCAAAATGCCCCGTTTACAGAGCCTAGGCTGTGGATTGACCCTGGATTTTTTTTCAGTGCACACACACACACACACACACACACACACACACACACACACACACACACACACACACACACACACACACACACACACACACACACACACACACACACACACTCACAGTACGGACAGGGTGGGAGACAGAAACATAACATGGAAGCCAGCCAGATGCACATAGCGTTCGGTTGACCGAGTGTGTAGAAGCAAGCACAGTAGCTCGTGGCTTGTTTGCGAGACATTAGTGGTCAAGTATTTCCTTGTACATCACAGGCTGGATACGTGTTTTTGTTTGATTAAGACAGAATGTTCTAGAGCCAATAAGGGTCCGCTGGCTACTGGAATGTTTGGGAGAGAGATTTTTTTTTTTTTTTTTGGGGAGCTCAGAAAAGCAAAACAGACTCGGACAAAAGGTCGGGGTCACGAAATGGAAAGTTCCCAAGAAAGTCTGGTATGTTCTTGTCCTTTTGTGACCTGGCCTTTTTAGGAGGAAGGGAGGGGGAAGTGTGTGTGTGTGTGTGTGTGTGTGTGTGTGTGTGTGTGTGTGTGTGTGTGTGTGTGTGTGTGTGTGTGTGTGTGTGTGTGTGTGTGTGTGTGTGTGTGTGTGTGTGTGTGTGTGTGTGTGTGTGTGTGTGTGTGTGGAAGCTCCTCAAAGCATCCACAGTGCAGGACAAAACAATACCATTTTTGTTGTCGAATTTGTTCTTTGCTGCAACGACAGAAAGATGGAAATGATGTGACCGTTGTTGTCTTGGTCCAATAAAATAAAAATGTGGAACAAAATGCCAGACAGCTGAAGATGAAGTCAAATTTGGTGGTGCACTTGTATGACTGTTGCTATGATACATTACTGCTATTGATTCTTATTTGTAGTCCTGGTTTTTCTCGAGGATTATTCCGATTCATCTTTAAGTTATAACGTCAAATATTGGAAAAATGCTCAACCACACACAACAGACACACACACACACACATACATACATACAGACACACACACACACACACACACACACACACACACACACACACACAGACAACAAACACACATACAAAAACACGTACACACACAGACAACATACACACATGCACACACACACACACACACACACACACACACACACACACACACACACACAGACAACAAACACACATACAAAAACACGTACACACACAGACAACATACACACGCATACACACACACACACACACACACACACACACACACACACACACACATCGCTCGCAATACATCATGTGATATTTCTTCTGGTAAATTAGTTGCAGCGATCCGTTGACTCACGGGAACAACACAGGGTTTATTTATCAGCCCAACTGACAAATACCAGATTTAGAACAGTTGGACTGTTTTGATTCTGTGATGGTTTGAAAAATTCACGCTAGTGCAAAATCAACTGTCATTTGAATGAAGTCTGGTGCAACCTAGCTCTCCATTGGCAGCCACATCTACTGTATGCAACTAATTTACCAGAAGGAAAATCACAGGGTGTGTGCGTGTGTGTGTGTGTGTGTGTGTGTGTGTGTGTGTGTGCCTGTGTGCCTGTGTGTGTGTGTGTGTGCGCGCATGCCTGTGTGTGTGTGTGTGTGTGTGTGTGTTAGTGCCTGGACATGCAGTGACTTGAATGGGTGAACTAAGGTGGTGATGAAATATTTAAGGGACTTTAAAGGCGAATTCTTGTTCTCAAAAAAAAAAAAAAAAAATCCTCTCTATATTCTAGTCTGACTTCTCCTGTGTTGGTCGGATAAGTTTGTCTTTAATATTTTTTTTTATGATTTTTTTATGATCCAACTTTACCATACAGAGTAGACAATGATGCATCCTTAAACCGACCCAATTTAGAAATCTAAGGGTGGAGTAATACAATCCTAGTATTCAATAAGGTCTAAAAATGTTGACTGTTTTACTAACAATTTGCTTTCTGCAGTAACGGGTCATACAAACTCCATTTCTGTAAAAAAAAAAAAAAGTAGGCCTATTATATGTATATACTAGAGGTGGGCATAGATTAATTTTTTTAATCTAGATTAATTTTGGAATTAATCTAGATTAATCTAGATTAAAATGGCTCATTTGAATTCATTCATAATATGTGTGTGCTCCTAAATAATGACTCAAAGTAAGTCTTTGAGAACGTGTTTCTCAAGCCAGGTGGCGCATCAGACCAGGGGCTCATCTCCTGTTTCCAACATGCATCACAAACTGCTTGAGGAAGCTGTTCTACTATGATAATTGGTGATGAAAATAAATAATGTTCAACAAGATGTTACTTAGTAACGCGTTACCGGCATCGGACCTCTTTTTTCAGCAACGAGTAATCTAACGCGTTACTATCTCCAAACCAGTAATCAGATTAAAGTAAGGCCTACTCATCAAAGTCACTGTGCGTTACTTTTTCTGTCATTTTCCTTAGTGAAACATTTTACATAACTGCACAAATGACTGCGATTGCGATTTTATGTAAATAAATGTGTGCGCATGTGTCTCTAAACTCTCCAACTGCTCCAACCGCTCCCCTCGTCTTTTTGGTAGCGCCCTCGTCTCTGACATGCAGCGTGTGTGTGTGCCTGTCTGTGTCTGTGTGTGTGTGTGTGTGTGTGTGCAGCAGCATTACGGCCGAGTCTGAACTGTGGCGCAAAACAAAGTTTTCCCCCCGATGAAATATAGCGTCTGCTATGGGGATATTTAGGATTCGGGTACGGTGACGTTGAAGAGATAGTTGTTTAAAACTTGGAAACTTATAGTCACGTGGCGACCGGTGGCCACACACACCCACCCTGCGTTCCAATACCCGATTGTGTCGTGGGCAAGTGATGGAGAGAGAGAGCGGCGGGTGTGTGAGAGAAGCTTCGCCCCTCGTCTCTAACATGCAGCGTGTGTGTCTGTGTGTGTGTGTGTGTGTGTGTGTGTGTGTCTGTGTGCAGCAGCATTACGGCCGAGTCCAAGCTGAACTGTACAAATGACTGAGCCGAACAGGTGGAATAACGGCGATATTTTTTTTATCGCCGATAAGAGTCTTGGCGTTAATGCAGCACGTTAACGCCGATAACGGCCCACCACTAGTATATACTAATAAGTCAGAATGCAAAGCTAGTGGGTTAAATTAAAGCTGTGTTATTGGGGGCGCCTTTAGCTCAGTTGGTAGGGTGTCCCTCCCTCCCGGGCCGGGCCCAGCAGCAGACCCGGATTCGATTCCCGCCCGCGGTCGTTCTCTGCATGTTACTCCCCTCTCTGCCCCATTTTCACCTCTGTCTCTCTGCACTATCAAATAAAGCATAAAAATGCACAAAGAATATCTTAAAAAAAAAAAATAATAAAAAAAAATAAATAAAAAGCTGTGTTATTAACTTACCTACACCAAGGCCTGGTTTCCCCCTGTAGACCACATTAAACAGTATTCTATCTTCCTCTTTTGTCTGTTCTAATCCCTGTTCCTTTGAATGGCTGTTCATTCACACCACACACACACCTGCTGTTTGTCATGTGGTGGGAATCCCCCCCGGAGAATTCTCCTGTGAAATTAACCCTGCGTTCCAATCCCCATACTTCCCTACTATCTAGTACGCCAGAGTTAGGATGTCCCAATACATACACGTCAATCGTAGTATGCCGAAAATACATAAATGTATATATGTAATAATAACTCCGATAGCATGTTGGAGTGTTCGTCTTTATTCTTGACATTTCTCGACATAATGATAAAAAAAAACTTCCTTATCTGATTTTTTTTCTCTCTCCTGTCTATGGCCCTAAAACTCTTCTGTACTTTAGTATGTAGTGCAGTAAAAAGAAAGAGTATGTGATTTGGAATTAAATCTCTTTCTCTCTCTCTCTCTGTTGTCTCTCAGATCGTCATCCCTTTCTTCAGTCTGCTCATCAAAGATCTCTACTTCCTCAACGAGGGCTGTGTCAACCGGCTACAGAACGGACACATCAACTTTGAGGTGACATTTTTATTTTGATTGTTTTATTATTATTTTAATTTCTCATTTTGAATTAATTTTTTTTTTTTTTTTTTTTTTTTTTTTTTTGAATGTGTGCTCTATGCTTGATGTATTTTGTTCTTACTTGTTGTATTTTGTTATTGCTTATGTAAAGCACCTTGAATGGCCTTGTGTCCGAAATGTGCTCTAAAAATAAACTTGCCTTGCCTTGCCTTATGCGATTTCTTTTTTGCATATTTTTATTTGATTTATTTTTACATAGGCCAACTATATATTTTTTTTTGTTTTTTTTTAAATATTTAAATTTTATTTATTTATTATTTAATTTGTGTAAGTAATTTATTTTGCGGATTTTTTTATTTTATAATTTTGTTGTAATTTTTTTTTTTAGCGCTAGTATTTTTTGCTCTAGTTTTTCCTTTTATCTTAATTTTTTTGATCATTATTTCTATTGGTTTTAATTTTCAAAAATAATTTAGCAGTTCAGTGTAATTAATGCACCATGAGCAAATCAATCCCGGTCAAGAATTACGTTTATTTTCGTATTTCTGTTAGCCCACACCTTTTCAATAAAGACAGTAATCACAAATGTTCACTATTTGAAAAAAATATCAATAGAATACCTCAACCTCTCTAGTCAACTTACATTTAAAATTCCCCTTAAGGGAGTTTCCCTGGCAACAGAATTGTCCCTTTTTCCCTTAGCTGACATTTAAGTCGAAAATCGTCACTGTATTTACTACACATTCAAACTGACTGAGTGCGGTTTTGGTTTTATTTCAACTTCCTCAAAGAGTGTTAAGAGAAAGAGGAAGTTGGTTTTGAGTGTGTAAAGTTTAGCTGTGTTTCCATGCAACACACACACACACACACACACACACACACACACACTCACACACTCACACACACACACTCACACTCACACACTCACAAGTATTTCCACTGGTGGCTGGCGACACCTTAACTGAATCAGAAACTATTTTAGGAATTAATTCCTTTCTGGAAACTCCCAATGATGACTTAAATACACTAAATTTAGACACATTAACACTTAACATCAGCTGACTATGACAACAGTGTAGTACTTAAGGTCATGGGGCAGTTTCAGTTAGCCTAGCTTAACCCGTTCAGATCCCCTATCCATTACTACAACAGTGTAGTACGTAAGGTCATGGGGCAGTTTCAGTTAGCCTAGCTTAACCCGTTCAGATCCCCTATCCATTTCTATGGACATAGGTTTTACAGTTTGCTTAGTTAGTAGTTACTTAGTAGTTATGTATATATTTTATATTGACTCCAACTGCATGTATAAATGTGTTTGATTGAATTTATAGCCAAATAGTGTTTCACGTAAAATAATTCACACTAATTCCGGCGTTCTATCATTATAAAATCGCTATTATAATATAATGAATGAGGTTTTTCTTCCCTCAGTCTTCCCTTGGCCCAGCTGTCCTGTTAATCCTAACCCTACATTTTTACTGAAGTGATGTCACACATGGGAAAATTTAGGGTTAGACAGTGAGACCATAAAACACTCTTTCTGCCTTTTCTCAGGCTAGGATGAACCGATTTCTAAAATGTTTGCAAATTAGGATCTCAGAGTTCAATACACCTTCATATTCCCACCGGTGAAGTAGGTCTTTAAGTAATTTTTGTCAATAATTTCAGCTAAACTTAAAGTGTACTGTGTAGGGTGGTGTAAGGCCTACAACGA
>NC_137231.1:31240151-31255151 GCF_949987685.1 Ammodytes marinus
ATGTGTGTCTCTCTCGCTCTCACTGTGTGTGTGTGTGTGTCTCTCTCTTTGTGTGTGTGTGTGTGTCTCTCTCTCTCTCTCTCTCTCTCTCTCTCTCTCTCTCTCTGTGTGTGTGTGTGTGTGTGTGTGTGTGTGTGTGTGTGTGTGTGTGTTGAAAGCCCCTGAGAGCTGACAGCAGAGTATTTTCCTCTTGCTTCAGCATCACATTGACGTTTATTTGACACAAAGTGAGTTTGTGACGTTTTGGTTTTTACACAGCGACAAAGCGCTCGCTGATCAATCACCTGATCTGTCTCATGCATCACTTCAACAAAGGCTTTAGCTGCTTAACTCAATCGAATAAATACATCTATTAGTATTTTGAGTGCAGACAGCAAGTATAAGTAAGGCAAGGCAAGGCAAGTTTATTTCTATAGCACAATTCAAACACAAGGCCACTCAAAGTGCTTTACAGGGGCAAGATTAAAATACATAAAACACATTAGAAGACATTTAAAAGCGAATGAAAAGAAGTAAAACATTTAAATTAAATAAAAAGTACAGGTTAAAATGGAAACAGAAAAGTCTTCAGACTCGATTTAAAAGAACTGAGGGTTGCAGCAGACCTCAAGTTTTCTGGGAGTTTGTTCCAGATATTTGGTGCATAAAAACTAAAAGCTGCTTCTCCTCGTTTAGTCCTAACTCTTGGGACTGTAAGTAAACCTGTCCCAGACGACCTAAGGTAGATGCTTTCAGTAGATGACTGATGTATATACATTTTCATCACAAAAAACATTATTTTCATCAACACATATGGCTGATAAATAAGAAAAATAAAGTATTTTTTGGGATTTGCATTGACTTTGACAGTAACAACGAGATGACTAAATCTGTCATAATTCTCTACATTTAAACAACTGAATGTATGTGTATTTTAGATTCAATTATAACAGCCTATATTACATTACCGCTTTTGTCCACAGGGGGCACTAGAAATGTAAGAAACCCCAGCAGTAAGGGTGGCTAGCAGAATCTGTCATTGCTTAACAAATACTCACACACACACACACAGACACACACACACACACACACACACACACACACACACACACACACACACACACACAGAGACACACACACACCCTACCGCCCACATGTAGACGTATGAGTCAGATCGGCTGGCGTAGTTCGGAGGTGAGAGCAGGATTTGGACCAAGAGCTATGGGAGTGTTGGCTTGAGCCCTGTCAGGGTGAATCCAATCTGGAGTGTGTGTGTGTGTGTGTGTGTGTGTGTGTGTGTGTGTGTGTGTGTGTGTGTGTGTGTGTGTGTGTGTGTGCGCGTCTGAGTGTGTGTGTGTGTGTGTGTGTGTGTGCGTGTGCGCGTCTGAGTGTGTGTGTGTGTGTGTCTGTGTGTGTGTGTGTGTGTGTGTGTGTGGTCACGTTCTCTGATCTCTTGCCATCCCTCTCCCTCTCTCTCTCTCTCCCCGGAGCTTTTCCTTCTGTCACATTCTGTCACTTTATTGTTGCCGAGTAACGTCAGCAGAACGTGTCACTGAGTCAGAATCTCTCCAGAGGAAATCCATAAACACAAACTGTTCATACAACTGAGATTGTGCTTTTTAAAAGGGTTTTTTCACATGTTTTCATTTAGTTAGAGACGGAAGGAAAGACCCCTGCTGACGTTGCGTTGATTAAAATTAACAGTTGAATTAAATTACTTCTGTGAAATAAAGTCTGAACTGAAGTAAATTTTATTCATGGCTTTTGTTTTAAAGATAGTGTAAATTTGACATGCATCATTCCTCGAGGGAGATCGGGATGAGTTGTTTGCCGTTATCCAAAATAAAAAAAAAAAAAACTCAAAATGCAACAAACTATGTTATTTCAAATCTCTTGCTATCTTAATTAACACCTCTCTCTCTCTCTCTCTCCTCTCTAGATCCACTCTGCTGAGTCGGGTCTAGACTTCTAGAACTGAAGAATTCCAGAATGAAGACGGAGGGTTCCATTCCATGTTGCCACGTCGACGGCGATGTCGTCAACAAACCAAGTATCCCCGAGTTACAAACGACAATCTACTATTTTGGATCTGAGAGGATATTTTCTGTGTCCCAGACATTCCTAATTATCTGCTATTCCTTACGCCCTGTTGCTATGCGTGCTGTTCATTTCAATACAGCTGTCTTTTTTCATCTATTTGTATGACTTTATAGTCTTTTTGTAAGATGAAAAAAAAGAAGAAATTGCTATACAATTTTCAGATTTTCAAAGTAAAAGCCCATTTTCTGTAACGCTCTTGAAGCGTAAATGGGAATTTCGTTGGGGTCGTTTTGTTGCCCCCCTCTCCGCTAGTTTCCAACGTGTTTTTTTTTTTCAATGAAGCTACAACGTTAGCCGCTGGTTGGCTAACGCGACAGAGCGAAAACAAAAAATGCTACTTGCTGGTTCCAGAAGCCAGCAGCACTCTTTGAATGGACAGACTTACACGTTGCTGTTTTGTCATTAAGCTAGTTATCGTTTGTTAGTTTTTTCCTTTTGTATATGAGGCCCTTTCTCTCTCATTTCATGTTACTGAAGATTTATTTTGTTAAATTGTGTACGTGTGAAACGAAGAAAACAATGCGCTGGCTGCAATTTAAAGGAGATGTGACTTAGTTTTTGAATTTTTTTTTTGTGTTGTAAAAAGTTTTGTGATTTTTATTTTTTTTCTAAGAAGGAAGAGACTTTTTCCCTGTTGGTTTATCGTTGACACACTCTAGGGTTGCATTCCGAAGCACATACTGTTTCTTTTTTCTATTCTACATACTACATCCGACGATAAAAAGAATCTAGTTAGGATGCAGTAGGCATACTATTGAGACATACTTTTCTCTCTTATTTCATCATAACATTGCGCCTTGATCTTGCCTCTTGCTTTTATATCCGTCGCATCCCCGTTTGTTTTCATATGGAGGCTTTGTCGATGTGACGTCACTTCACGTGCGCACTGGATTGTGGGTCCGAATCGCCCAAATAGGATGCACTTTTCAACACTAACAATCTTGGCCGCATGAAGTAGGACATCCGGGTACTTCTAACCATCCTAAATCTGGCCACAAGAATCGGGACATCCTAAATCTTTTTTCTACATACTAAATAGTAGAAAGTATGCGATTCGGAACGCAACCCAGGCCTCAGTAGGATTCAAATTCATTTTAAGTTTGTTTCAAACCAAAGTGCTACCTGTGTGGTTGAACAGCATCTAATACAGTAGAGTATTTGGGCCACGTTGAGGAAAAAAAATTAATACAATAAATTGCGAGAATAGAGTAGTAATTTTGAGGAAAAAGTCACAATATGCCAGTATTTTCCCCCTGAATATAAAATGAAGAACATGGAGCATCTTGTTAAGTTATAGCCTACTTCTTCTTTCACAAATAAGGAAAAAGCCTACTACTATTTGTTTGGCAAATCAGCAGCAAGTTGTCATGAATTGCTTTTGACGGCCCAATACCTGAGACAAACAGGGGGCGACAATTCCATTAGACTGTTCTCGCCCTAGTTTTTTATGCTACAGGTAATATGTTAACCTGACCTGTGTTTTTTTTCAGTTATTATTACAAAAGAAATTCTACTAAGCTTCCGATTTTCTTCTCACAATTCTATGTATTTATGGTCCCTTATACATCTGATTCTTACGTCTGAAAATCCCCTTCAACCTACTGTATAGTCATTGGTCCGACAAACCCTTTCTTTGAGTCATACTGAGGCCTCTAGCAGCAGTGAGCTTAAAATGGAAGGTGTGATGATAATGCATTTCCTCTAGTCCCTGATTAACCAGTGTTAAAATAGCTCTTCTGCTGCTGATACAGATAAGCCATGGACAGGCCCTGCGTTTCAATCCACCATACTTCCCTACTATTTAGTACGCCAGAAAAAGATTTAGGATGTCCCAAAACAAGCACGTTAATTGTAGTATGCTTGAAAAATACATAAATGCCCCACTAACTCCAACAGCATTTTGGAGTATTCGTCTTTACTCTTTGACATTTCTCAACATAATGAAAAAAAATCTTCCTTATCTGATTTTTTTTTCTCTCTCCTGTGGCCCTAAAACTCTTCTGTACTTTAGTATGTAGTGTAGTAAAAAGAAAAAAGTATGTGATTTGGAACGCAGGGCTATAGTCATAACTTTGGGTCACAATTGTTTTCATTCTTGCTCTGTTGTAGAACATGCGTTTGGTTGTACTGCCCCCTAGTGGCTCAGTTTGGAAAGTGAATGGTTTTTCGTGTACTTTCAAAAATGTGAACTTTTTTGTTTGAACCCTTTACACTTAAAAATAATCCTTTTTTATGATTTTATTTTCCATATTTTTCAAAGTAAAAGTTACCTCTGTATTTGTTTTATTTATGCATTGTATGTGTAGTTATATTATGTCCTCACCAGGCCAATATTTACTATTATTTTTATTGCTATTTAATTTTGTACTAGGTACATACCATGCTTATATAAGTAGTTCTCAGATATCGGCTTAACTATAATTTTTTTTTTATACACGTTTGTATGAGACATTTTATTTTGAATTTTGAAGGTACAAGCTCAGCGTATGAAGTTAAATTGTTTTTGACTGATGTGTGCTTTGCCTTTTGACGGCGTGCTGTTGTGATGAATTTTGTACATAATGTGTTCCCTTAGTTATTTTATTTCCTCGTTCGTTTGTATGTGGACTGGAGACATGAGACGGTGGAACAGTTCATTCATGATTTAGTGTTTGAAAAAGAGAGTTAATAAAAGAATGGTGAAAAATGATCCAGTGACTCTGATTGGTTTGTTGAAATGTGTTTTATATTGATCTGTTGGAATAGTATGTGTAACTAAAAATATATATCTTAGGTTCACTTTTAGACTCATTAAGTTATCGCCATGGAGCTATCAAATCAAAGTGGACTCAGCAGAAATAAATATTTAGCTTTTCTGGACCCTTGGGTATGAGGACTAGGGCTGCAACTAACGATTATTTTGATAATCGATTAATCTGTCGATTATTTTCTCCATTAATCGATTATTAATGGATTAGTGGTTTGTCCCGAAAAATGTCAGAAAATGGTGAAAAATGTTGATACATTTTCCAAAGCCCATGTTGACGTCCTCAAATGTTTTGTTATGTCCAAAACACACAGATATTTCAGTTTACTGTCATAATAGGATTAAAGAAACCAGAAAATATTCACATTTGAGAAGCTGAAATAGGAGAATTTGGACAATTTTTCATTAAAAAATTACTCGAAACGATTAACCGATTATCGAAATAGTTGGCAAATCGATTAATAATCAATTCGTCGATTAATCGTTGCAGCTCTAATGAGGACTAATATGGACCTGTACCTAAAGCTGACATAAAACAAGCTAAAGATTATGTCCTTAACCGTATAGGGCAACCGAGGCTCAGGTGGTTAAGCGGCCAATGATCGGTTGGCGGTTCGATCCCCGCTCTGCCACCAGTGTCATGTCTGTGTGTGAATGAATGGAACCTGGAAACCTGTAAAGTGTCTTTGAGTGCCTTGAAAAGCGCTATATAAATCCAATCCATTATTATTATTATTATTATTATTATTATTATTATTATTATTATTATTATTAATATTATTATTATTATTATTATTATTAATAACTTTTTATCACCAAACTAAATCTTAAATTCCATAATCTGTGATGTAAGATGTGATGTTTCAATAAATGAGCCTGATTGAGGTCAGACAACAAACATGTTCTGTCCAACTATAACATATAAGAGGAGCGGAAAGCATACAAAGCTACTCTTAGTTCCTGTGGTGTCCAGAGGCTATTGCACGGCAGGATATTTTAGGCTTTATAAATCCCTTATCAACACAGTTTAATCAGCGGGCGAGCCGGCGACGCATTAAAGTGGACAGAATGTAAACAGTTCCATCTAGGTGTCCATACATCAGGGGTTAATCCACACCTATGGAATGTTCTCCAGCCAATCAGAAGAGAGTATTCACACAAGTGACTTTTTATAGGTAATTGTCAATTTTTAAGGAAGTCAGTACTGAGAGCTGGAAGTAATGTGATCATCCCTGTGTTCCAATCCCCATACTTCCCTACTATTTAGTATGCCAGAAAAAGATGTAGGATGTCCCAATACATGCACGTCAGTTGTAGTATGCTGAAAATACATAAATGTCCCACTAACTCCAATAGCATTTTGGGGTATTCGTCTTTATTCTTGACAATTCTCGACATAATGAAAATAAATCTTCTTTATCTGATTTTTTTTCTCTCTCATGTGGCCCTTAAACTATTCTGTACTTTAGTATGTAGTGTAGTAAAAAGAAAGAGTATGTGATTTGGAACGCAGGGCATGTTTTATGCTTCACTTTTGACATGGAGGGAGAAAATAAAAATACCTATTTGGCTCCATCTAGTGTTGAAATGAAGCTATTGCAACTGGCAGCATGAGTTGCAAAAATTACAATTCTGCCCCTCACAAAAATATGCAAAGATTTAAAGGTGCTACGAGGAACTTTTAAATATTTCTGAAACAGTCTAATTTTTCCTCTGATGATCATGAATGACATGTAACAGCAAACGAGACCATCAGTGCAAAGAAAGCTATTTTTATAAAGTTTTTTCTTAATGCCTTTGTCATGGGTATACGCTCACCCAGGAACAACAGCTGGCATAGTAAAAACACTACCGCTTTTAGGCCAAAGGGGGCGCTAGAATGAACACAAACTGAAAGTTTCTCGGAGCACCTAATAGAGTGAGATGAATAGCTTTTAAAAAATGTTCATTCATGTTAAAAATATATAGGGTATTTTTAGCAGGGCTTTGATTCTCATGTGGTGTCAGAATCATATCAGTGTTATACTGTCCTGCTAACACATTGTGGTGTGTTACCATTTGTTTACACCTACATGAGAACAATACAGCATGGAACTCTGTTTCTCTGAATCTGTCATGTCCCAGGTAAACCACATGAGCTCCAAAACAGAACATAGAATGTGGTAAAAACATCATAAATTATATGTTTGGACCACAAAATGTTGAAAACCTTTGTGGTAATGCATATCTAGTGTTACTACACATTAGTAGAGCTTATTGTAAAGTGTTAGTTACCATAACATACTAGTTATAATGGAGAATTTGCATAAATAATTCAGGCTCATAAAACAGGCTTGCACAAGTGGCTCGTTGGTCTAGGGGTATGATTCTCGCTTTGGGTGCGAGGGCAAGACGTGGATGACTGGCACAGCCTGACAGCCAATGAAATTGCAGTATCGACCCCTGCTGACTATGGTCCTTAATCCCTCAAAGTTTCCCTTAAGTAGTTAAGATAAATATCTGGAGCCGGTTCAAACCCCGGAACGGACGAAGGTAAAGAGGTGGTTTTGAAACAAGAAATGTTAATCTCACTTTGATGGTCTTCTTCTATTATGACTATCATTTAAGTTACAGACAGAGAGGTGTGTGCTAATGTTTGCTACACTTTATATTGGTAATAAATTCAGGAGCTTAGAATTATTAACTCAAATGCAGTGTGGAAAAAAATACTATAGCATTATGTCAAGTCCTTGACATATTTATTATGGCTAATAACCAATTATATTATATACCTTTCATACTAAGTGTATACAACATATTTAAAATGCAGCTACTTTTTCCAATACATTCAATGATCACAAAAAATGATTCACTTATTAAAATTACACAAGGACAGGGTTAAATCTTAATCATTTATTATTAACAATCTTCACAGCATCACAACTTAATATTCAAGAAACATAGTATAAATATAAAACAGATTTTTATTTTATTTACAATATTTAAAAATGTACATTTTCCTGGCTCACATTTGAGGAAATAAAACTGCAACAGTAGTATTGTTGTATTATTGCATTCACGTTGAACTGGGAAGACGTGAGTGGAATTAATTAGATTTTTTTTCTTCAGTTTACAGAAACTAGTGCATTGCCCGTAGGAAGCAGGTCGATGTGTGTGTCCCGCTCGTCACTCATTTCAAATCAGAGGGAAGCGGGGTTTAGCCGGAGACAACTTCATGCCGCTTCATGCCCGTTGTTGCTGTGACCTTCAGTGTGCGCATGTATTCGCCGCCAGCATGATATAAATATGATAAATTCTACATATTTGGTCCAAAACATCATAATCAATCAAGGATGCACACGTTTGTGCCGTGCGCAAGCCATATCTAGAAGCTCAGGCCGATCTGACTAACAGTGAGAGAGATATACGAGTCACAGACAGATAGACAGACAGATGTTTCTTGCTTTATAGATAGATGTAAGTGAACAAATGACAGCAAGATCCAGGGGGGTGGAGGAGATATCGTCCAGCTTGTTGAGGAATCTAGGGCCGCTGTCCATCCGGTCATGACATCATTTGCAGTGGAGATGAAAGAACAGATGGGAGTCCAAAAGAGGCCTATATCAAAGACAGAAATGTAAACTGATTAAAATATTACTTTAATTTGAACTCTTAACAGTAAATTAAAATGGACAAAAGATATGTACATACCCCCTTATTTTCTCTTTTCAACCTCCCATCTCTTCTTTTCCATTTCATAAAATGGAGACTGGCAGAAGTCTTTCCAGGTCATCTCCATCTGCATGCCCTGTGTTTCGTAGATGGACAGTACTTTGGCAGGGCAGTATATGTATTTCCCAGCAAGTCCAGGGAAGCCTGTGTGGACATGTGGACTGCTGGGGCCCTGCTTTAGTTCCAGCCGACAGAACCGGCACTTGCGACCTGTCGGCTCAGTGTCGGTTCTTTTCCTCTTCTTCTCCACTTTCTCCTCCACCTTTTTTTTTGTGGCATCCAGTTCCCGCTGGAAGAACTCTGTCCCAGCAAAATCCCTGAATGCCATCCTAGGGTCTGTCAGACCTTCAGCACCGTATTTTTTGAAAACTATGGTGGAGCAGTAGAAATATCTGACAGGTCCTTGCTGGTAAAAAAAATGAACTGACGAACCATCATTTTCATACCTGGACTTTGGCTGGCCACAGGCAAGACAGGTTATGGTTTTTGTTTTTTTTGTGTGTGGCTGTTGCTGCTGCTGTTGTACTGCCAATATGCCTTGAACCATTTTTTCAAGGGACTCCTGTGTGATGGGTTCTACGGTCTGAACGGGTGAAGGTGGTTTTGAGACTTCAACAGGCATTGTGACAACTGGCACACTGGTAGTCTGACTCCCCTCTGTCAGCGCATACCGCAGTTGCTGCCTGTCTTGAAGCCGTTCTGGTGTAGTGTTCAAAGATGAGCTAGTGTTCAATAGCTTGCTCAGGTGCTTTACATACTGTGCTATATGTAGCTTTGTTGTTGGGTGGAGCAAGCTATTTGGATCTTTGGCTGAGTTGTGAACCAGGGTGGCATAATCCTGGTCCACAAGCTTTAGCATGTCCTTTTGTCCGTGATATTTATTGAGGATGTTGTCGATGCATTGCTTCATAGGTGCTGGCCAGCGCTTGTGGTCCAACACAAAGGTTCTCCCACCGGACTTGACAGGTCCAGTGCGAGCTGCAGTCGGTGATGTCAGCAGAGGCAAAGGCGGCGGGCTTGTGGTTCCTATAACCACAAAAGACAAGTGTACAGGTCAGGTGAAATGAGTAAATAAGATCCCTTTGTTGTCACATCTCTCAGAAAATAAATATAAAACACTGATACGGCTATTTAAAAAAGAAAATAATAATTTAGTAGTAAAATTGTTTTATTTATAATAGTGCTGCTGCTGACTTTTGCCACTACTTTGTCAAGAAGTCCTTACCTGGCTCTATTTCAGGCTTGGGAGCTCGTTCACCTCCAAGATCAGCTGGCTGCCATGTTGAAAACTGGAACAGCTTTGCTGGAACCCTGGAGGATGCTGGAGGAAGCCCGGACTGGTCGGTGGGTGGGCAGGGTTGAGGAGGTGGAGTGATGACCTGGGAGTCTGGCTTGCTCCTGTGTTTTTCCCAATCCAAAGGTACTGGGCGGCAACCAGGCTCCAAATATTCCAGGCCAAACTTCTCTCCTGTGTCTCTGCCGGAGGGATGGAAGGCAGGATACTTCCTGTGGCCCAACACCTGGTGAGAGACCGCATTGAGGTTTGCAATCAATGCGGGGTCAAAAACAGCTGGGAGGCAAACCCCTGGCTGCTGTAAATCTACCAGGCGCTGGTAGTTCCACCGTGCAACCCCCGTCATCCCCTGAGCTTGAAAAAGCTCAGAGGAAACCCGTGTTCCTGTGACCCACTTTGCCTGATGAAAGTGGTACCCCTCCTGTTGTGATGTGCCTCTGATGGGAATCCAAATAGGTACTTTTGCTCCATCACCCTGAACGTGGTTCAGCTGTAATGTGCCTCCATTCCTGTACAGGATCCGACCTTCCACTTCTGGATCACTCAGGCAGCCTCGCAGGATGTGCACACGCTGAATCCGCCAGATCTTCAGCATGGAGGGCTTGAACAGAGGAGCACCATTTGGGTCTGTGGCAAGGTGGAAATGCTGGAAAACTCCCTCCACTCTCTGGACCAGCTCTTCGGGCTTGGGAATCTGGATACGGCAGTGATGACGGACATGTTGTTTGGTGGGGTTGCACGGTTCAATGTTGCAAAATGTGTATGCATCCTTCAGCCTCTGCAGGTCTTCTTGATCCACCACAGAAAAAGCAGCAGACAAGAATTGAGCAAATGAGCTGTAAAGAGCATGATGCTCTGTAACACACTCACGGAGGAGACGCCTCATGCAGTGGAACAAGTCCAACTTGATAGTTATATCTTGGTTGAAGTCGGACCTTGAAGAACATGCATTCAGCAGGTTCCCATGAGTGGCTACAGAAACAATGGCATCAGTTGTTCTCCACGCCTCCCAGCTCAGATGCTCTCCTGCTAAGGATTCTGCCACCTTGAAGGATGCACAGCAATCCCTAAAAGAAACAAAACAAAGTATATCAATGAATTGTTAAAACAGTCTTATCACTTTGTGTACTCAAATGCATTCAGCCATGACAATAATATTTGTATTAATAAAAACACCTAATATAATTGTGTGCGAAAGTCCTTCATCAAACTGTTAATATGTATGATAAAGGGAGATGTAAGTTACGAATATGGGCTATTCACGTTCATCAATAATAACATTTCTATTTTAAAAAATGATTACCTGTCAACCCACTGGTATTGCGCCTTTTGGATGCCTGCAGCGCTGTAGCGGTTTGCCAGTCCCTCGTACAGGGGCTTCAGGGATCTCTCCGTCTCAGACTGCACCATTGCCCAAGAGAGGATCATCCAGTGCTCGTTCATCACTGCATAGGATGACATGGTCCCGGATACGAAAGTGACCTTCCTGGCCACTTTGCGGGTGTGATCTGAGCGGAAAGCCTGCCCAAAGGTGCCCTGCATGAGTGTTCTGATCGCTGCTTCCTGGTGCTTGTACTCATAGAGTAGGCAGTCAGTCAGGTAGTGTGAAGAGACAGAGATCCCGTTCCAGCCATCTGAATCTCCATACTCGCCAAAGGGAGCTGGATTTGTGCCCTGTCGAATGAACTGTGTTATTGTTCTTTGGCCAAACTTCCCTGCTTCACCATCGATGATAGTTTGGCAGCTTAGGAGATAAGCCAGGTTAGCGCGTTCATACTTCAGGTGCATCATCTCCATGATCTGCTTAGCCATGTCAGAGGGAGAGTGGCCTGTCCGTCGTAGCTCATGCATTACTGACTTACAAATAGCCTTCTTTAATGTGAGTACTGCTGGCAACAGGTTTGTAAACCTCTGGGGAAGTTTTTGCAGCCAGATCGGGTTGTCAGCGTACCACCTTTTCCGGCAAACTTTGCAGCACAGCCTGGATGACAGCAGGTAATACTGTCCGGTTAGTCCGACGATAACTCGAGGTCTGCCAACACCTGCAGAGGCAACTTGAGCCTGAGCGCAACCATCTATGCAAGGCAGGGTGTAATTGTTCCTCAGCCTAACCATTATGTTATCATTCTCTGGCTTCCATATAAAAAAGGGGTGAAGTTGAAAGTACTTGGGGGATGGAAGCTCAGAGATGCTATCGATTAACTCAGGCTGAGGAGGGGAACGCCACAAAGACAGCATCTTCATGGGGTTACGCACAGGGATGCAGCCTGGCCAGAGACCCAGGGATTCCAGCTCACTCTTCATCCAGATCCTCTGCTGCTGTGAGCAGTTCCACTGGCTGATGTCATGGTCATAGGAAGTAAGTGGAGCAGAGGCACGGCTGGGGACAGGTGATGGCTGACCTAGTCAGACAAGAATAAAAACACAGGAAATCATCAAGATTTTGTATGTGACTTGCTGAATCAGTAACTTTTTTTTATTCACTTCTTAAAATACATTTTACATATTTGGTATTTGCTCCTGTTTCTTATTTCAAGTCACTTTGTAAACCATTGTTTTTAAAGTTGCTATACAAATAAAGCTATTATTATTGTTCATACACACATAAATACTTACTTTGAGCTATTGGTGCACTTAGTGGCAGATGAGGTTCAGGAGAACTCTGATGTTCTATATAGAATAGTAAACATTTCATTATTTTTAACAGGAAGATAAAGAAAAAAATATAAAAAGGTACTTTACAACATTTATGAAGGACACTACATAAATATTTTTCAAAGGTGAATACAGGTAAAATAACACACCTGGAGCTGTGATGACCGTCTCTGTTGGCAGTGACATCAGCTCCTGGGGAAGAGGGACAGGTTTCTTCACAGCTGGCAGAGCTGGGGCTGCAGGGAGGGAAGGAAAATAAAAAGCAATCAATTAATGGTCTGGGTTTGAACTGAAATAAACAAGGCATGTGTGAAAAAAAGTTTAAATGTACACAACATAAATATTTTTTTTAAATTGAATACAGGTTAAATAACACACCTGGAACGGTGACGGCCGTCTTCGATGGCAGGGGAGCTTCTGTTTCTGGCATTAAAAACATCAGCTCCTTAGGAAGAGGGACAGGTTTCTTCACAGCTGGCAGAGCTGGGGCTGCAGGGAGGGAAGGTCAATAAAAAGCAATCAATTAATGGTCTGGGTTGGACTGAAATAAGCAGAGCATATGTGAAAAATTGTTTAAATGGATAAACAAAAAGATGTAAATTGCATTTACCATCTCCTTCTGAAGCCGTCCTCTGAGTTTCCGTGGACAGTGAAGCAGATGGTACTATGACGAAAATAGTGATGTTAGTCATTTATATTTTGGCAATATACAAAAATCAGTGTTAGTAAAGGAACAAACTACCCATCCTTTACTTCACCTGCTTTAACAATATAGTGAAACAATACATTAATGTAATGTTTCTTACATAAATAATGTAGATTATATTTCATTCATACACATGCATTTGATTTATTATGGATTAGAATTCAGCTTTCAGGCACTACAATTTAGCCGAAGCAAGATGGCACACTGCAAACACATGCATTCGTCTGTTAGTAAACAAGGCGGTTTGTTATATACAGCTCCGGCAAAAGAGAGAGACCACTCCAAATTTTTTGTTTCACTGGTTGTACTATATGAAGGTATTTGTTAAAAAAATTACAAACTGTATGTCTAACACATTCCGAATAAAATATTGTAATTTAGATAATTTCAATAATGGATGTAGAAATGCTGATGTACTAAAATGTGTAGTGGTCTTTATTCTTGTAGGAAAATAAGGATTGGTACTTACCAACATCATGACTGCTAGCAATTCATAGTCACTAGGACTCTTGGTAGAACACCAGAACACAAACATGATAACAGACAGGTAGAACTCATGCTTCATGTTGGGATAATAATTCATGTTCCCAGAGTTGTCCGTTGATGTGTGACATATTTGTTCAGGAACCTCTTTGCCTTGGTGTTGTCTGTCGTCTGGTGGGGGACAATGATGATGCAGAAGTAGCTGGAAGACACACAAAAATGTTATTAATATATATACACTGCAAAAAAGCTTAACTGTAAATAGTTTCTGAATGGTTAGGTAGTAACAACAAGGAGGCTAATGTTTACTTACAACTCTGCACATGCTGTTTAGAAGGAGAGATGGTCAGCATTGCTCTCTCCAGCTCTTCATCTTCATCCATCACTGTGATGCAACAGACAAGAAGGAGAATGGTAAACGGTGCATGATTCAAGTTCATTCCATTTGGTGCTCTTATAAACCAACATGTACTGGTACATCTTTTTGTCAAAATAAACGGAAAACAAGACCCACCTATAGATCTGGCAGGAGCTGGTGAGGTGTGTGTTGAAGAGGAGCCAGAGGCTGACTGTAGCTTCTTCTGCAGATATTTTTTTAATTTATACATTTTTGTTCCAGGAGCACAGCTTTTTTTTTTTATTATAAAGGATGCATAGCCATCATCCCTGCTTTCCCAAATCTCTCGCCAGGTGTTTTTTGCACGAGTGCCAAAACCGACCAGCTGGTCATCCTCTCCTGTTGCTGCTGCTGCTGTCAAATCTGGCCTCTGTGATAGATAGTTGAGAAGTGCTTGGACTTGGCTAAAACTGAGGGCATACATTTCAAATGAAAGTAAGCTGTCCTTGCTGTGTCCTTCACCCATGAATACTCCTGCAGCCTCTTCCTTTTCTTTACTCCTGATTAGGTAAATTGTGTACCCAATGTCATTCTCCAGGAGCCAACGGAAAGATTTCCCTTTGTACTTTCCAAACTGTAGGATGTACTCTCCAAACACCTCTGCTCTGTCCGAGGCATCACCTCCTCTCTGACGGACCACAGTCAGGGCATTTTGTCTGACCACCTCCTCCTTCAACGGGGCAGACTTGTCCTGCAGTGCTGGGTTGTCCTTTAGGAGTTTTGCTGCTTCGGTTGGGTCCTGGCGGAGATACCCACGAGGACCAGTGCGGAATGAAACACTGATCCTCCCGGGGAAGAAATGTTGCTTTCGCATTTTTCTGTAATGAAAAAAATGATTTGGTTATTTAATATGTTAAAGAGAGGAATTGTTTTTTTTTAAACACAGGTGTGTCCTGTGAGTGACAATGAGCTGTGTTTAGATTGACTGT
>NC_137231.1:31260151-31262651 GCF_949987685.1 Ammodytes marinus
CTTGAAGACGCACCCCTATCGCAAATACACACATTAACATTAACAGCAATTCAGCAACATACCAAACACAATAACAACAGCAGTGTGTGCTAGGCTGCAAAAATAAAGGCAGACATCAGCCTACCTGAAAGTGAAAGTGTGCCAGCTGTACTGCTTCGCTGTACTATATTGGAATTCCACACGGACACTGCCGTCAAGTTTGGGTTCATATTATCCTCAGGAACAGCACACAGCTGGGTGAGCTTCACTATGCTAACTGGCGCTACCTTGGCTAAAGTACAACCAACAGCTAAACAGATGCAAAATACACATATGCAGAATGTATTGGAAGCCCAATGTCCTCACTCCACACGCCCATCTCGTCTTGCAGACCACCGGGCAATCTCAACGCTGATTGGCTATCGCGGCGACGCCAAAAAGATAAATAATTTAATCTTCTGCGTCCGCCGCATATGTTGGCCGCGCCGCAAATGGCAGCGCCTTCGATTCACGCGCCCGCCGCCGGCCGCTGGACGCCGATTCTTGGGTGGACGCGCGGCCAGGGTCAGGGGTCAGGGTAAACTTTATTGTCCTGTTAAGGAAATTTGTCTTGGGCATTGTGCTACATTTTGCTTAACCAGTAGACAACAACAATATGACACAGTAGAAACACAGTAAAACCTTGGCCTACACATTGGACAAAGCTAAAACAACAAGAACATCACACGGTAATTCTAGGACATACTAGGCCACGCGCTAGTGCATTGACTTTGTATGTAATCTCGCCGCGCGGCCAGTGCGGTGTGTTCCCAGCTTAATGCAGGTCCTTCTGCTCCACATAGCTGTGATGCGTTTAGATGAGATATGCCTGGGAAAATACTGCTCTGCCTCACAAAATAACTATATTCCAATTTTTTTTTAATTATTATTGTAACATACTGAATTTTTTTAATTAAATTCATACACATTTAAACACAAATTAATATAATTTTAAACAACAAAAAAAAATATTATTTGGATTCTCTGCTGGCCCTGACGGCCCACCACTGTATATATATATTTATTTTGCTTATATATTTTTTATTTTTTTTATTTCTATAGCCTAAAGAACACAATAGTTATTTAAAATGGCTTCTCCGAACGGTTGACCGCACATTAAAGGGTTAAATACATTATTGAATCAATCAATACATCAATCAAATTAACCGGGGTCTCCCTCAATCGCTCTATTCTGTCCTGCAATATCACTTGCTGCGCATGCGCAAAGCCGCGGAGGAGAGAGAGCGCGCGTGCGAGAGAGAGAGAGATAGAGAGAGATGGAGAGAGTGAGAGAGTGTGTGTGTGAGAGAGAGAGGGAGAGAGATAGAGAGAGAGGGAGAGAGAGAGAGATAAAGAAAATGAGAGAGGCGTGTGTGCGTGTGTGTGAGAGAGAGAGAGAGGGATAGAGTGGGAGAGAGGGAGAGGGAGAGGGAGAGAGAGAGAGAGAGAGAGAGAGCGAGAGAGAGGGAGAGAGAGGAGAGGAGAGGATGATGCGACCAGTGTTTCATATGGACTGTTTCTCTACGGATGATCCAATGTTCAAACAAATCGTTTCGTCAGTTTTTAAATCGTTCTCCGCTTTCCACGTTTGAAGGCTTTTAAAAAACAACAACTTATCAGGTAAGAGAAAGAGATTTTTACTGTGAATTTGAACTAAAACAGCGATTTATTTATCAGTTGGTTCGGGACAGGATGACGAGGCATCGAGAAGTTGCAGGTGCACTATTGTCCTAGGGAGATGCGTTTAAATAGTTATAACTTCAAACGAATTCAATTTTAATAGCCTACATTCGTGTGGAAAAAAAAATTGTGGGGGCATATTTTTATAATTTAAAACGTCCTCAGCTATGTCAGTAGGCTACATGTTACTGGACATATGTTATATTGTAGAAAATTATGTCCGAAAAATATATTAAAACAATGGATAGCCTTATTTTTCTTTAGCAATATTTTTAAATATATGTATTAATGTTGCCAGCAGTGTGGATTTTATTTTCATAATAATTCTGGAACACAGTGCGTTCTGACAGTAGCAAGGAATGCCATGAATGAAGTACTGTATGTGCGTGTGTGGGCGACTGTCCCAATCCCAAACAACAAACACACGATTGTTCACAGACATATTTCCCCTTCCATAAAACACTCTTATACTATGACGCCAGCAACGTGCTTTCAAAATGCGACTTAACCACGTGATTTTTCTTGTTAAAATTGTTATTTTTATGATGATTAATTGGGATTTTTTTCTAGCAGTAGCCTATATTTTCATTGCAATCTCTGTGCTAGCATCTGCGCTGTAGGGAGTGACTGTTGGTGTAACGTAATACTTCCTGCCTTCTGAATAATATATGTGGGAGAGATGGTCGTTGAGCGTTATATACTGATTTAGCTCGCTCTGTTTGAAACTATTCCTGCGTCCCCATACTTCCATACTATTTAGATTGAAAAAAAATTAATATGTCCCATTACATGCATGTCAATT
>NC_137231.1:31267651-31272651 GCF_949987685.1 Ammodytes marinus
GTCCGTCCGTCCGTCCGTCCGTCCGTCCGTCCGTCCGTCCGTCCGTCCGTCCGTCCGTCCGTCCGTCCGTCCGTCCGTCCGTCCGTCCGTCCGTCTCTCTCTCTCTCTCTCTCTCTCTCTCTCTCTGTCTCTCTGTCTCTCTCTCTCTATCTATCTATCTATCTATCTATCTATCTATCTATCTATCTATCTATCTCTCTCTCTCTCTATCTATCCATCCATCCATCCATCCATCCATCCATCCATCCATCCATCCATCCATCCATCCATCCATCCATCCATCCATCCATCCATCCATCCATCCATCCATCCATCCATCTATCTATCTATCTATCTATCTATCTATCTATCTATCTATCTATCTATCTATCTATCTATCTATCTATCTATCTATCTATCTATCTATCTATCTATCTATCTATCTATCTATCTATCTATCTATCTATCTATCTATCTATCTATCTATCTATCTATCTATCTATGTGGCTGTGTGGCTCTGAGCTGAATGGACAGCAGAGAACACACTGAAACATCTTATATCTCTCTGTCTCTTAAAGGTGCAGTGTGCAAAGGGAATATCGTAGCCATATGTCAGAACAGACTTGGCAGAAATGGAAAATAATATTCATGAGATGTTTTAAACCTGCAGTGTGTAGAATGTTGGGTTTTATTTCCTAGCAGATTTTGTAGAAAGTAATTATAATATCCATAAGTACATTTAATTTAGTGCATAATAGCTGAAAAAAATGTTTTGAATTATTTTTTGTCCCTTAGAAAGGGTCTCATATATGTCCATATTTCTGCATATTTTGGACCAAGGCCTCGTGCCGCCATCTTGAAAGTGTCATAGTTGGAATGTCATCAGGGGCATTGTTTAAAATTTAGAATTGTTCTTGTCCTTGAAGGCCACTGTAGCTTCTGTTATTATTCAAAAGGGTTGAGGTTACCCAGGGAGTGTTGCATTCTAGAACTTTGTAGAACTGTCTTGATGATGTCATATTACACACTGCACCTTTAACAAGTGTATAATTGCTTGAATTTTTTGTTTGTTTGTTATTTTATTACCTAAGAATGAGCCTTTTATATCTACATAGGAGTTAGGTGCGCTGCCAAGTGTCTACGATAGCACAGAAGGGACAAACTTAACGGCCTTACACATTTTTAATTGAAGTGGGCGTCCTGGGGAAATGCACCTGTTGGAAGACCAAGAAGAAGAAGTACTATAGAATAAATAACTAAATTCATCTACCCTATTGGCAATTAGTGGCAGGAATGCACAATAATAATTATGTATAACCTACAATAAACAGTCATTATCTCTGTACCAGCATACAACATAAACAGGCAAACATCTATATATATATCTCAACAGGGCCCTCCCATTAAAACACAATTACCTTTCTCCAAAATGGTTTTTCATTGATTAATGCCAAACATCTGTCTCACCCCAACAGATCAAATTTAGGAAGTAAGTTGATTTAAAAAATGCTACCCCGTGCGATCGTGATGTTACGAGCCTGGATAAAACATTTAAATTAAATAAAACATGCATTAAGGATACGTTAGATTGACATTAAGTGCTCAACAGTGGGACTAGGGAAATCTGACGAAGCAAATATTCCCAACAGTATCAGCACTTTTCAGAGCGCTTATTATACATTTTAAAGGTGCACAGAGCCGACAGTAGATATAGGTCTATGGGGACCACTGGAAAATATATATTTTTAATGAACACAGGGACATGGGAATTGAACTGTGCTGTTTAAAGACCTACTTCACCGGTGGAAATATGAAGGTGTATTGAACTCTGAGATCCTATGTAGTATAAGTGTGCAATTTTTTTTGGAAATCGGTTCATCCTAGCCTGAGAAAAGGCAGAAATAGTTTTTTATGGTCTCACTGTCTAACCCTACATTTTACCATGCCAGGTGTGACATCACGCATGGTAAAATGTAGGGTTAGGATTAACAGGACAGCTGGGCCAAGGGAAGACTGAGGGAAAGACTGAGGGAAGAAAAACCTCATTCATTATATTATAATAGTGATTTTATAATGATAGAACGCCGGTTCCGTATGGGTGAAATATTCCTTTCAAAACTTGATAAATGCAACAATACATGAGAAAAACTGATTGATACACTATGAACAATTGAAATTTCCAGCCCAATAAATGTCACCATCTCTGTTAAACCAACTCTGTCTGTTTGTATGCAACGCCACACATCACTAATTTACTTCAGAAGTGCTTTACGATGTGCACACCAGTCTATTTTTACACCCTCAACCTCACAAGAAAAGCCTTGAGATACAAATCTAAATTAAAAATACATCCGCTCTGCTTTAGAAACCAGCTGTTACTGATGACGTTTGAACAATTTTAAACAAAACCTGTTTATTGGACCAACAAAAGTCAAAAAAATAATTGTAATTCGAGGCAGAAGGATGCAAACACACACACACACACACAGACAGACACAGACACACACACACACACACACGCGCACACACACACACACACACACACACACACACACACACACACACAGACAGACAGACAGACAGACACAGACACACACACACACACACACACACACACACACACACACACACACACACACACACACACACACACACACACACACAGTTTCAACATGGCTTTTTAATTTACCTCTAACACTCTACAGACCAGTCAATACACACTGCCAATACACTCTCTCTTCTGATTGGATGTCCAAGCAATTTTGGTATTTTTATATTTCAAACAAAATACATTATAAGGGATAATGTATAGCGAACGGGTCACTCTCAAATTACATTTTTTATTATTATTATTATTTTTTGCTACCTGTATTTATACAGGTAAATCCCATTGAGACCAGAGACTCTTTTTCAAGGGAGACCTGTTCCCATTACCACGTTACCATTCACACACACATTCATACACCGATAGCAGCAGGCTAACTATTAAGAGCAATTTATTCAGAAATAAGGACCTTCAAGTTTGAAAAAGATCCTTCTGTGCAATATCCCGCTTATTACACGGCTACTAACTGAATCAATGAATTAATTGAACCCAAAAAATCGTTTGAATTTTGAATTTATTAAATTAGAAATGCTGTTATTATTGCTTTGACGGAACAAAAATAGGTTTGCCGTCCATAGCAACGGTAACTATGTGAATCTGAGGGCAAACTTTACTTATGTCGACTTGACCGGATTCCTTGAAGACATTAAAGACCTACTTCACCGGTGGGAATATGAAGGTGTACTGAACTCTGAGATCCTATGTAGTATAAATGTGCAAACATTTTAGAAATCGGTTCATCCTAGCCTGAGAAAAGGCAAAAAGAGTGTTTTATGGTCTCACTGTCTAACCCTACACTTTCCCATGTGTGACATCACACTAGTAAAATTGTAGGGTTAGGATTAACAGGACAGCTGGGCCAAGGGAAGACTGAGGGAAGACTAAGGGAAGAAAAACCTCATTCATTATATTATAATAGCGATTTTATATTGATAGACACAACCTAAGCATAACAAAAGTCATATTTTACACTTGTTTTTCACGATCAGGTGTAGCCATAAACCACTCAAATCAAATCCAACTCCATGGTTGCGTTCCGAATCGCATACTTTCTACTATATAGTATGTAGAAAAAAGATTTAGGATGTCCCGATTCTTGTGGCCAGATTTAGGATGGTTAGAAGTACCCGGATGTCCTACTTCATGAGGCCAAGACTGTTAGTGTAGAAAACTGCATCCTATTTGGGCGATTCTGACCCACAATCCATTGCGCACGTGAAGTGACGTCACATCGACGAAGCCTCCATATGAAAACAAACGGGGATGCGACGGATACAAAAGCAGGAGGCAAGATCAAGGCGCAATGTTGTGATGAAATAAGAGAGTAAAGTATGTCCCAATAGTATGCCTACTGCATCCTAACTAGATTATTTTTATCGTCGGATGTAGTATGTAGAATAGAAAAAAGAAAGAGTATGAGATTCGGAACGCAACCCATGTTATGTTAATGCCCGTCCTCTTGATACACGGCCACAAAACAACACAAAAGCTTGTTTAATGAGCTGCAGGTCTTATTATATTGTCCAAGATGAAAGACAAATCGGCCTTTTGTCACAGTATACGAGTTCCTCTCCTTATTGTACAGCAGTGAATAATTGTGAGCATGCAAAGAAGTCTGTCAACGCATACACACACACACACACACAGACTCCGAACGCACACACACACAGACTACGAACGCACACACACACACACACACACACACACACACACACACACACACAGACTCCGAACGCACACACACACATACACACACACACACATGCTCTCAACCTGATCCTCATGTTTAAAACATATGTTCGCTAATAAGGCCCAGCATGCTTTATGTAAACAAAACTGATGTAGATGAGGCACACACACACACACACACACACACACACACACACACACACACACACACACACACACACACATACACACACACACGCACACATGTGACATCTTACAGAGTATTGACACAGCTATGCTCTTAGGTGGGAGGGGAAAAGGATGTTGAGGGCTTAGAAATAAAACTATTGCATGTCATCCGCTCTGGTTTTTATGAAGTGAAAAGTGATCATTTATTTCACTCGATAAGGTTTGTCTAAACAGACCACCCACCTGTTACACACTCAACTTCTCATGATCTATTGCGCACACACACACACACACGCACACACACACACACACACACACACACACACACACACGCACATGCACAAACACACACACAAACACCCACACACGCACACACAAACACACACACAAACACACACACACACACACACACGCACGCACATGCGCACAAACACACACACGCACACACACACACACACACACACACACGCACACACACACACACACACACACACACACACACACACACACACACACACAAGCGCTCATCCGAGTCTCTTAGCCTTCCCAGTTTACAACT
>NC_137231.1:31277651-31280151 GCF_949987685.1 Ammodytes marinus
TGATGTGTATGGTTCCCAGAGTGTATTGTTTTACATCTGATGACATTTTAAGTGACCAATTATTACATTTAAATAGTCTTGACATTCAGGGTTAGACGTCCGAAAATGAACGGTAGAAAAAAACATCTACATTTGGCAGGAATTTAGTTGGGATGAGAAGGGTTTATGTCTATTAAAGGTGCAGTGTGCAGTTTCAGAGGAGGGGGATTTGTTTACATTCACAGAACCTGCAGTTAGTTTACAAAACAAATTTTCTCTACATGTAATTCTTGGTATTGAATAATTTTATCATCATAAATCAGAACTAAATTATTTTGAGTAACCCTGGAACCAAACGTAAGACTAGAATATGTTTGTAAACCAAACTGTGGGCCCTGCTGCTGTAAACAACAACAACAGTGAAACAGTAAATGTTCAGGAATCTTCCTAACTTCAAACAGTGTTCCAGGGATCACATTTTCCCTGTGAGGAAAGTTTGTTTATTCAGTTGTGAGAATATACCTTAGCAGTTTTTCATTTCTCTGACACACTCAAAAAGTTACATACTGCCCCTTTAAATTCATTTATGGTCTTTGAATATCCTAAAATGTTTCCCCATACTGGCTACTGTTCTGCCAATGAAATCAAAGTGTGTCATCATAGCCCTGCATCTAGCCAGCGTGGGATTGGTTCCCCGGCTCTAGACTGATTAATTAGCGTCTCAATTTGTGCAAACCTCTGCACCAGATTTGAAAGGTGAACTGAGTCTGATGTTGTTCTTAGAGAAATGTAGATTATAATTATTCTGGCCAGTGAAAAAGTATTCTTGGCCGGTGCGGTGTGTGTACGATCCACATTTTTTTGGGGGGGAATATAAGCTTTTGGCAGGAGATATTTACTTGTTTATTTACCTGAATAAACACATTTTAGATTGTTTTGTGTGTGTGTGTGTGTGTGTGTGTGTGTGTGTGTGTGTGTGTGCGTGCGTGCGTGTGTGTGTGTGTGTATGTGTGTGTGTGTGTGTGTGTGTGTGCGTGTGTGTGTGTGTGTTTGATATAAGGGAATTTACATACTTTATTTTTACTCAAATATTTTTTTAATTTGCAGTAACTGATACGTCCACAAATTCTTTATTCTCAAAGTTACACAGTTCTTTCTAGACGACCATAATTTCTTTCGTATTTTAATCTTGCCCCTGTAAAGCACTTTGAATGGCCTTGTGTTTGAATTGTGCTATATAAATACACTTGCCTTGCCTTGCCTTGCCTTGCCTTGCCTTGCCTTGCCTTGCCTTGCCTTGCCTTGCCTTGCCTTGCCTTGCCTTGCCTTGCCTTGCCTCTTAGCAGACAGCGCTATAAGGAATGATTTGGTTCTGGGTTCTTCACATTGTACTGAATTTGAATTGATTTCATTGTTAAACATGAGAACCAAAGTCATTGAATGAACAGACTGAACGAAAAACTAAATGGGTTCCAACTTTTTCTCAACAATGGTCGGTGATGTGCCAGTGCGGTCAGTGGTGAAATTAGCTATTCACAGACATAATATCCCACTGTTTGTTCTGCTGTCTGCTGTTAAAGAGATTTCTCACCATAGAGAGGAAAGTGCAGTCGGTAGGTAGTGTAATGTCGTCTCTATAGTTAAGAAACTGTAGCAAATGTACCGGATAGAAGCGGATAGGTCCAAACATGAATGAACATGATTTTTTTATTTTAAGACAATAAAACAGAATCTTAGCTGCGATGTGACTTTGAAAAGGGAACAAGTATGGTGGCCCTGCAGGTCGAAAACTAAAATTCATTCCACAAAACAAAGCATCATTTCAGAAAACAAAAATGTGTGAGATATTGTGTTTTAATTTTTTTTTTACTTTCTGAGAAATGTAGTCGTATATTTTGAGAATCAAGGCCACTGTAATCTACCACATTTTTCCAAAATAGTTGTTTTGCTGTTATTTTTTTTTTAAAGATAATTATTTTTTGCATTTTCAAGCTTTATTATATAGTACAGAGTTGAAATGGGGAGACAGAGAGAGAGAGAGAGAGAGATAGAGAGAGAGAGAGAGAGAGAGAGAGAGAGAGGGGGATGACCTGCAGTAAAGGTCCACGGGTCGGATTTGAACCCGCGACCACTGCAACGAAGGCCGGAGCCAATATGGTACGGGCTCTATCCACTACGCCCCCTGTTTTGCTATTATACTGTAACGTCATACTATATATTAAAACACTGCATTTGATTGATGATTACAGTATTTCCTAATGAAGTGCTTGGAATAATCACATAGACGTCAGGAGCCAGTGATCGTAGTCTGGTTCATTTTGAGTCATTATTTGAACGGGGAATGGTTACATGTCAGGGTCACTGAGAGATCAAGGGGCCGGTTTCACAGACATGGATTAAGCCTACACTGAAAAAAATTAACATTGGATGAATAAAAAAAATGAAGTAATCTGTCACATCTAATATTTTAGCTTTGATTCAAAATTATTTCAGGCTACACCAAATATTTTTTTTTTTCATT
>NC_137231.1:31297651-31335151 GCF_949987685.1 Ammodytes marinus
TGTGTGTTTTTTGTTTGTGTCTGTGTGTGATTATCTATGCGTGTTTGCGTGTGTGTGTGTGTGTGTGTGTGTGTGATCATCTGTGTGTGTGTGTGTCTTTTCAGTGATGATGTCCGGTCAGCTAATATAATCGCAGAGGAGAACGGGGTGGAGTGTCTCGTCATCGACAGAGAGTGAGTATTCTGACAGTTTGAGTTTAAATAATTAAAATAAATATATATTTTTTTAATTGTCTCTAACAGGTTAACAAGTAGCATTTTAAATGTATAGCTTTATGTACAACCAGAGCAATTTTAAATAATTTTTTTTTTTACAAACTGTTGTAAATGTAATGACAGAACATCTATAAATATTATTAAATTAATGATTATTCACTCATGTATTGCCTTCCTTATAAATTCTTGTTTCCCTTTTAACCTGTAATTTTTTTTTTTTTTTTTTTTTGGTAAAATGTTTTAATTCTTTTATTTAAATGTTGTATTTTTATCCATGTTTTAAATTTGTTCCTTTTTTTTTTGTATTTGTATTCTTTATTTGATTTTAACCCTGTGAAGCACCTTGAGTGGCCCTGTGCCTGAAATGTGCTTTATAAATAAAATTGCCTTGCCTTGCCTTGCCTTCCTTTTCACTATGAATCAAGTATATACAAAGTAAGGCTATCACAAACACACTAAGGAAACATCACAGCTTCATATTAATAAACACTGTAAAGGTGTAAAATGAATGATGCGGAATGTAAAACAGATACAATAAACTTCAAATAAATGTTTGATTTGATTTGATTCAATTTATTTCAGACATATCAAACATACAAAACAAAATGAAAAGCATGGAAATACAATAAACAAAAATTATGTTTTCACAAAAAAAATAAAAATAAAACTAATTATCTGTATTGCTGAGATATGCCTGAAAAGGAGCAGGAAGAAGTATACACTATGTTATTAAAACAGTAAAAACAAATATAGTATACGTCAGGATTTACGAAAGCTAAGATAGACTATAGATCATTATAAAAAATAGCCAAAATGATATAAAAGTGAATTTTTAATATATTAATACTAATTTAATAATTAATTAAATTATTATACATAAATAAAGTAAAATTAATATAGAAAAATATAATAGAAAAACAACAACATAGGAAACTTACTGAGGTCCACAGTATGTTTGTGTCTAATCTGCTGCTGTCAACTCAGTGTGAAAACCCTTTCTTCTCCCCTCCACTTCCTCCCTCGTAAACTTCACTTCTTTATCTCCGCGGGACGCTTCCGTTAAATCCTATAGTTTGGGTTTATTATGGAGCACACACACACACACGCACACACACACACACACACTTCACAGGCAGACACACACTTCACAGGCAGACACACACACGAAAACAGACACACACACACACACACACACACACTTCACAGGCAGACACACACACGAAAACACACACACACACACACACACTTCACAGGCAGACCCATCCACACACACACACACACACACACACACACACACACACACACACACACACACACACACACACACACACACACACCGACATTCCAGTGGTTACCATGTTGACGTGTGCATGTTGTTATTGTTGTTTGTCCCAGGACGTTTGATCAGACAGTGGGCACATTCAACGAGCTGCAGCGCTATCTCCAAGGTTACGTGGCAACACTCGACCGCGACGACAAGAAAAGACATGCCAAGTAGGTTACAGAGGATGACATAGTACAGTAAACGTAAACATATTTATACACAGCTCTGGAAAAAATATTAAGAGACCACTCCAAATAATCAGTGTCTCTCGTTTTACAATGTATAGGCATATGTTTGAGTAGAATGAACATTTTGGTTTTATACTATAAACTACTGACAACATTTCTACCAAATTACCCCTAAGAAATATTGTCATTAAGAGCATTTTCAATAAGTAATGTAGGGATGAAGATTTAAGAAAATTCCAGACATATTGAACATATTTATATATTTCTCCTGTACAATACAACCATCTTTTTATTTATTTTTTTTAAGATATTTTTTTGGGCATTTTTATGCTTTATTGACAGTGTAGAGACAGAGTTGAAATGGGGCAGAGAGGGGAGTGACATGCAGAGAACGACCGCGGGCTGGAATCGAACCCGGGTCCGCTGCTGGCCGAGGCCCATGGGGGGGGGGACGCCCTACCAACTGAGCTAAGGGCACCCCCTCTACAACCATCTTTAACAGCCATTATCTCAACAATAGTACTTGCAAATGTACACATAGTACTTAGTTAGATATTGTTTTAAAAATTGAAGAAAGATTTTAAGTATTATGTTTAGAAGTTAAAATGTCTGGCCCTATTCACCTGCAGTGTCTCGCTTTGAACATAAAGCAGATCATACCTACGCGTGTTTTCATCCATATTTAGAACTGGTTGGTTATAATGCCCTATGTGTGTGTGTGTGTGTGTGTGTGTGTGTGTGTGTGTGTGTGTGTGTGTGTGTGTATCTCTGTGTGTCTGTCTGTCTGTCTGTCTGTCTGTGTGGGTGTGTCTCTCTGTGTGTGTGTGTGTGTGTGTGTGTGTGTGTGTGTGTGCTTGTCTGTCTGTCTGTCTGTCTGTCTGTCTGTCTGTGTGTGTGTGTGTGTCTCTCTGTGTGTGTGTGTGTGTGTGTGTGTGTCTCTCTGTGTGTGTGTGTCTGTCTGTCTGTATGTGTGTGTGTGTATGTGTGTGTGTGTCTCTCTCTGTGTGCGTGCGTGTGTGTGTGTGTGTGTGTGTATCTCTGTGTGTCTGTCTGTCTGTCTGTGTGTGTGTTTCTGTCTGTCTGTCTGTCTGTCTGTGCGTGTGCGTGTGCGTGTGCGTGTGTGTGTGTGTGTGTGTGTCTCTGTCTGTCTGTCTGTCTGTCTGTCTCTGTGTGTGTGTGTGTGTGTGTGTGTGTGTCTCTGTCTGTCTGTCTGTCTGTCTGTCTCTGTGTGTGTGTGTGTGTGTATGTGTGTCTCTGTCTGTCTGTCTGTCTGTCTGTCTGTGTGTGTGTGTGTGTGTGTGTGTGTGTCTCTGTCTGTCTGTCTGTCTGTCTGTCTCTGTGTGTGTGTGTGTGTCTCTGTCTGTCTGTCTGTCTGTCTGTCTCTGTGTGTGTGTTTGTGTGTGTGTGTGTCTCTCTACCTGTGTGTAGGAGGTCCATCTCCCGTCACCAGAGCCAGCAGTTGTCTCCAGACTTCCTCCAGCTGAAGGAGTTGGTCTCTGAGTTTCCTCCGTCCAAACCCTTCGATTGCCTGGACGTCGTGGCAACGCTCGGGGTCGGCGGCTTCGGACGAGTGGAACTGGTGAGAACCGGAAATATGTGAATACGTTTAGTTTTAGCTTATTTGTTCATAGTATCGTGGACAGTCCCCTTTGGTTAACTTTACAGTAAAAGTAGCCGCTTAAGCCTATTTGGCTAATTTCCAGCTGTAGTCCCCGGCCATTTTTTATTTTTTATTTTTTTTTTTTTTAGCCTTTATTTATACAGGTAAATCCCATTGAGACCGGAGACTCTTTTACAAGGGAGACCTGTTTTCCTTTCCCACGTTACCGTTCACACACACATTCATACACCGATAGCAGCAGGCTAACTATCGACATTCACACACACAGTTGTCAGTAGGCAACGTAAAATACAGTAGTTAAAGAAAAGAAAAGAAAAAGAAAATCAATACCACTTGTTTAATGAATTCTGTTGAAATGTAACTTTTTATATTATTATAAAATATAACTTTTTGTATTATTTCTCTCTCTCTCTCTCTTTCTCTCTCTCCCTCCATCTCTCTCTCTCTCTTTCTCTCTCTCTCCATCTCTCTCTCTCTGTCTCTTTCTCTCTCTCTCTCTCCATCTCTCTCTCTCTTTCTCTCTCTCTCCATCTCTCTCTCTCTCCATCTCTCTCTCTCTTTCTCTCTCCATCTCTCTCTCCATATTCTGATACATGTAACTTTGTAGTCAATAATACAAAGACTGTAAGACCACAAAGATGGATGCCTTGTCTTCTTTCAAGGGGAACAAAACCTTAAAAATGTTTTATACTGAGTGCCAGATTGCAAATGGCTATTTTGATGGCCAAAAACTTTTATTCTTATCTTAAACCTGCAGTGTGTAGAATTTGGGGTTTTATTTCCTAGCAGATTTTGTAGAAATTAATTATAATATCCATAAGTGCATTTAATTTAGTGCATTATAGCTGAAAAAAATGTTTAGAATTATTATTTTTTCCCTCAGAAAGGGTCTCATATATGTCCATATTTCTCCAGACTTTGGACCAAGGCCTTGTCACCGCCATTTTGGAAGTGTCATAGTTGGAATGTCATCAGGTGCATTGTTTAAAATGTAGAATTGTTCTTGTCCTTGAAGGCCACTGTAGCTTCTGTTATTATTCTAAAGGGTTGGGGTTACCCAGGGAGCGTTGCATTCTAGAACTTTGTAGAACTTTCTTGATGATGTCATATTACACACTGCACCTTTAAATTCTGCCTCTCACAACCTAGAGGACACTGACAGTGACACAGAGAGGGGGTTCGAACAAAAAAAGACTCATTTTAAACGGTGCTACAAGGAACTTTAAAACGTTTATTTCCGTTCCCCAGGTGAAGGTGCGTGCGGACGAGGACATCACGTTTGCTCTGAAGGTGATCAAGAAGAAGCACGTGGTGGCCAACAGGCAGGAGGAGCACATCCACTCTGAGAGGAAGATACTCGCCGAGGCACGCTCGCCCTTCGTGGTCAAGTTAGTACTCCTGCTTTCTTCTTTATTTATTTTTTTATTTTTTCCATTTTTTATTTTGTATGAATATGTTTTGTATGTACTGTGTGAAACAAATCCAGTTTTCATACACTGCCTAGGTTCTGTAAATGGGCATGTTGCTATAGCTTCAGACCCTCTAGAATAGCTGTCTCCACCTTTAATCTTAAAGGAATGATCTATCTATCTATCTATCTATCTATCTATCTATCTATCTATCTATCTATCTATCTATCTATCTATCTATCTATCTATCTATCTATCTATCTATCTATCTATCTATCTATCTATCTATCTATCTATCTATCTATCTATCCATCCATCCATCCATCCATCCATCCATCCATCCATCCATCCATCCATCCATCCATCCATCCATCCATCCATCTATCCATCTATCTAGGAAGGTCATTCTTTCCATTTCCTAGAATTCTTTAATCATTTCAAACCTCATATCCATTCTTAACCGACACGATTAAGCGGTGCTGTATTAGTCAGGGAAAACAATGAGCCGTCTATTAGTTTTTGATGAGATCTCAGTCGAGCCCAGGAGCACATTAGGTTTCGCTCCATGGGACAGAGAGGCAGAGGGGCAGAGAGGCAGAGCGGCAGAGAGGCAGAGGGGCAGAGGGGTGCTGATGTGGTTATTGGTTATGAGATATTGCAACAGAAGCTATTTGGGACTTTTGTGAGATTACAATGATCCAATTCTAGTGTTCACAGAGGAACATACTCTAGATATTAAAACCATTCTTCACCTTTATTTTTTTATTTATTTTTGCAGGGAAAGCGCACAGTTTAAAAATAGTTGCACCACAGTAAGCTAGTAGCTAATTTGCATCTGTATTCCCTGGGCAGGCAGATATAACAATAAGCACATAAGGGCCCGTGTCCACCTAATGCCTTTTTCCCACCGCAAGCGCCTTTTTTCAATTGATTCCCAATGAGAAGCGGCCGCCTCGGGAAAAGGCGGCCGCTCTGAGGAAAGGCGCAGCGCCCAGCGGTTTTTTTCGAGCGCTTTTTGTCTTTTTGTGCGGCCGCTTCGAGATTTGCAAGTTGAAAAAAGTTTAACTTTTCAGAAAGGCGGTGGGGACGTCACCGCCGCTTTTTTCAAAGGGCCAATCAGATAGTAGATCGTCGGGACTCGTCGCCTTGGCAACAAAGAAGACGGAAGAGAAACTGCTTTTTCCGTCTCTGTTTACCCGAAACTGTACGAAAATAGTGACTTAAAATGACCAGAACAGAGGGAGGAGAGCCCGTTTGTGGGAGCAGATTAGGTGAACACTTGATTCGCTGTATTTTTTATCTCCTACGGATCGTTTCATGCGCACACGTCAGCCTACAACTTGCTCCGTGTGTGTTTGCAGGAGCCGCGATAACTCCTCATCCAAACAGAGGATGGAGGAAAGTATTCTCTGTTTCATAAGACTACTCATATTAAAATGTAACGATTTAAATAGAAAACAGCAAGCCTAAAGAGTTAAACCAGTGTTGATAGGTTTGACTGACAGGTGACGATCAGCATTTTTTCTCCCCCCGATCACAGCGCTCTCTCCCAGCTCATAAAACGCTTGAAAAAAGCGGTCGAAAAAAGCGGTCGAAAAAAACGCTCAGTAGACACACTCCCGAGCGCACAGCCAGCGTTTAACGCTGGAAAAAGGCGTTAGGTGGACACGGGCCCTAAGTACAGACCCTCAGTCTTCCCTTGGCCCAGCTGTCCTGTTAATCCCTAACCCTACATTTTACCATGTGTGATGTCACACATGGTTAAATGTAGGGTTAGACAGTGAGACCATAAAACACTCTTTCTGCCTTTTCTCAGGCTAGGATGAACCGATTTCTAAACATTTTGCACATTTATACTACATAGGATCTCAGAGTTCAATACACCTTCATATTTCCACCGGTGAAGTAGGTCTTTAGTATTAATACAGTATTTCAAATCGACTTGTATTGAATTACCTGTGTTTGTGCTTCTGTCCCCCCAGACTGTACCGTACCTTTAAGGATGAGCGCTACGTGTACATGCTGCTGGAGGCCTGCCTGGGGGGAGAGATCTGGAGTCTGCTCAGAGACCGGTAGGACGCACCATGGATACACTGTTAGAGACACATGTATATTCATATGTCTAGGCTTAGAGCTCTGAAAACTCAACACAATCACCACATTTAGTTAGTTTACTGTTGAATAGCATTCTCTGACTATTTTGTTGTCTTGTTGCATTAAGACAGGACACTACAGCTGAGATACATAGAGATTTTTTATACTTATTTATATCATCATGAAACTTTGCCAGTTGATTACTTACATTAAAACAATTATATTAATTTTTTTTTCATAAATTGTTGAATACATATGCACATTTGTCAAGAACTCACCAATCATGTACATTTGCATATATTTAAAAATTGTAATAAATCAATGTTATATAAAGTCAGAGTTAAACCTGAACCTTCTTGTCAACAAATGTATTTAAATTTATTTATATTCTCATCTCCAGGGGGAGTTTTGATGAGCCCACCGCCAAATTCTGCGTCGGCTGCGTGACGGAAGCGTTCGATTACCTCCACCGTAAAGGAGTTCTCTACAGAGACCTGAAGCCAGAGAACCTCATGCTGGACGCAGAGGGATACATCAAACTGGTGAGGGGGGCGGGGAAATACAGCTCTGGAAAAAATTAAGAGACCACTCAAAATGTTCAGTGTCTCTAGTTTTACTATTTATAAGAATATGTTTGAGTAGAAGGAACATTTTGGTTTTATAATATAAACTACTGACACCATTTCTACCACATTCCCCCCCAAAAATAGTGTCATTAAGATAATTTTCAATAAGTAATGTAGAGATGAAGATTAAAGAAAATTCCAGGCTTGTCTCTTAATTTTTTTCCAGAGCTGTATGAATAACTGCAACTAAGAAGGTTTTTCTCAAATTGTTCTTAGATCCTTAATGTAAAGTTGTATAGCAGGTCTGGAATCGCTCAATTGACAAACGTTCACTCACTTGAAGGCGGGTGTCTGTTGAAGTTTAAAACTATTGGATCTGCCCAGTGCCACTCTGGATCTGCCAACCAATCGCATAACGTTTGGTCGTGACGTACTATCTAGTTTTGACTACAACTGAAACTGGCGCATGATCAATGTCATTGTTCTCAGGCACTCCCTCTGTTCGCTGATTGGACCGGTAAAAAATCTGGCTGGAGAAAACCCACTAATATACCGCGGACCCAGACTGACTACTGAAGGGAAATTAAAATTTAGCGGGAGTAGTTAGGCGGGCGGTGCAAGGCTAGGTATTATTCTGGGAAAGGCCTCAAAGGTTCTCAATGGACTCTTTAAAAATATATTTTTTTAACTTTCTTTTGTATGCCAGGGCAGTGGGCTGTATTCTAACCCGGGTCTGCTTTGAAGAGGACTGAGCCACTATGGGGGGGAGGCTTTAATCACTACACCACAAGCGCCTACAATAGCCTCTTTACACAGTTACCTGTTAAACTCTGCCTTCCAGGTGGACTTTGGTTTTGCCAAGAAGATCCGCTGTGGACAGAAGACCTGGACGTTCTGTGGAACCCCGGAGTACGTTGCCCCGGAGATCATTCTCAACAAGGGACACAACTTCAGCGTGGACTTCTGGTCGCTAGGCATCCTCGTGTTTGAGCTGCTCACTGGAAGGTGTGTGTGGGGGTGTGTGTGTGTGTGTGTGTGGGTGGGGGGAGGGTGTGTGTGGGTGTGTGTGGGGGGGAGGTGGGTGTGTGTGTGTGGGGGGGGTGTGTGTATGTGTGTGTGGGGGGGGTGTGTGTGTGTGTGTGTGGGGGGTGTGTGTGTGTGTGGGGGGGGTGTGTGAGTGTGTGGGTGGATGTGTGTGTGTGTGTGTGTGGGGGGGGTGTGTGTGTGTGGGGGTGTGTTGGGGGTGTGTGTGTGTGTGTGGGGGGGAGGGTGTGAGTGAGTGAGTGAGTGAGTGTGAGTGTGTGTGAGTGTGTGTGAGTGAGTGAGAGAGAGAGTCTGTGTGTGTGTGTGTGTGTGTGTGTGTGTGTGTGTGTTTGAGTGTGTGTGTGTGTGTTTGAGTGTGTGTGTCTGGATGTGTGTGTGTCTCTTTACGATCTGCTACCTGTCCATAGTGTGTGTGCGCTGAAATAAAATCTGGTGTTAATGCACCCCCTTGGCTCTGTAAACTGGTATATAAACAAAGTGTATGTAAACAAAGGGGCCCATGTAAGATAGCAACATGCCAGTTTTAGTCTGTGTATTAACACATCTGGTAATCCTTCTTCTAGTTAACCCTTCAATCTCCAAACTGATTCACAATAATTTTTTGTTAGCTGACTTCATAAAGTCACTCCAACAGACCTCAGTTTGACCAAACATCTCAAAATTAGTGGTGGGCCGTTATCGGCGTTAACGTGCTGCGTTAATGCAGGACTCTTATCGGCGATAAAAAAAAATATCGCCGTTAATCTCTTATTCCACCTCCTGTTCGGCTCAGGGGAGATAATAATAGCCGGGGGCCGTTGTTGACACTTGAGGAGCCTTTATTCTCTCACACACCCGCCGCTCTCTCTCTCCATCACTTGCCCACGACACAATCGGGTATTGGAACGCAGGGTGGGTGTGTGTGGCCACCGGTCGCCACGTGACTATAAGTTTCCAAGTTTTAAACACTTCTATCTCTTCAACGTCAACGTCACCGTACCCGAATCCTAAATATCCCCATAGCAGACGCTATATTTCATCGGGGGGGAAACTTTGTTTTGCGCCACAGTTCGGCCGTAATGCTGCTGCACACACACACACACACACAGACACAGGCGCACACACACACGCTGCATGACAGAGACGAGGGGCGCTACCAAAAAGACGAGAGGAGCGGTTGGAGCAGTTGGAGCGTTTAGAGACACATGCGTGCACATTTATTTACATAAAATCGCAATCGCAGTCATTTGTGCAGTTATGTAAAATGTTTCACTAAGGAAAATTACAGAAAAAGTAACGCACAGTGACTTTGATGAGTAATTTTAATCTGATTACTGGTTTGGAGATAGTAACGCGTTAGATTACTTGTTACTGAAAAAAGAGGTCCGATGCCGGTTACTCGTTACTAAGTAACATCTTGTTGAACATTATTTATTTTCATCACCAATTATCATAGTAGAACAGCTTCCTCAAGCAGTTTGTGATGCATGTTGGAAACAGGAGATGAGCCCCTGGTCTGATGTGCCACCTGGCTTGAGAAACACGTTCTCAAA
The DNA here is from genome assembly GCF_949987685.1 of Ammodytes marinus. Taxonomy (NCBI): domain Eukaryota; kingdom Metazoa; phylum Chordata; class Actinopteri; order Uranoscopiformes; family Ammodytidae; genus Ammodytes; species Ammodytes marinus. Next base: position 31,307,645 of record NC_137231.1, read on the forward strand.
GACTTACTTTGAGTCATTATTTAGGGAGCACACACATATTATGAATGAATTCAAATGAGCCATTTTAATCTAGATTAATCTAGATTAATTCCAAAATTAATCTAGATTAATCTAGATTAAAAAAATTAATCTATGCCCACCTCTACTCAAAATTAAAGGAATACTTCACCCATACTATCATTGTAGTAATATCATGATCAGTCTTCCCTCAGTCTTCCCTTGGCCCAGCTGTCCTGTTAATCCTAACCCTACATTTGACCATTTATGATGTCACGCATGGGAAAATGTAGGGTTAGACAGTGAGACCATAAAACACTCTTTCTGCCTTTTCTCAGGCTAGGATGAACCGATTTCTAAAATGTTTGCACATTTATACTACATAGGATCTCAGAATTCAATACACCTTCATATTCAAACCGGTGAAGTAGGTCTTTAACAGTCAGTTTTGTTGAGGCAGGCTATGCTTTGGTTCACAATACGTTATTTGAACCAATCACTTTTTGCCTTGTTAAACATTTGCCTTCCCTCCCTCCCCACCACAGCCCTCCGTTCTCCGGCAGTGACCAGATGATAACCTACACCTTCATCCTGAAAGGAATCGAGAAGATGGATTTCCCCAAGAAGATCTCCAAGAGAACGGAGGACCTCATACGCAAACTATGCAGGTAACGAAGCACATGCATAAAGGACAAGAATCAACTTCTATATGGGTTTAAAAAGAAAATATTTTGAGCTAAGGGCGTCCCCCCCATGGGCCTCGGCCAGCACCGGACCCGGGTTCGATTCCAGCCCGCGGTCGTTCTCTGCATGTCACTCCCCTCTCTGCCCCATTTCAACTCTGTCTCTACACTGTCAATGAAGCATAAAAATGCCAAAAAAAAATATATCTTTAAAAAAATAAAATATATATATTTTTTTTTCAGGAATTGATTAACCTTGAAATCTCAAAACTAAACATGCTAAAGAAATAGTTCAGCAGTCTTAAGCATAGGTGTGTCTGTGTTTTAACGGGAAGAAGAAAAAAACATTCCTTGCAAACGAAATGTGAACACAGAACACACATTTGAAGGTAGAGACTTCATTTCTTACTTTGTTCTGCTCAACAGGCGAAATCCCTCGGAGCGACTGGGAAACCTCAAAAATGGAATAACGGATATCAAGAAACACAGGTAAGGAGGAAAAATCGCAAATTACCCCAAAAAATACACTGTACAGACAAAATATATGAACATTATGAGCGATGATGCCCTATATGTAGAGCTGTCTATCTATCTATCTATCTATCTATCTATCTATCTATCTATCTATCTATCTATCTATCTATCTATCTATCTATCTATCTATCTATCTATCTATCTATCCATCCATCCATCCATCCATCCATCCATCCATCCATCCATCCATCCATCCATCCATCCATCCATCCATCCATCCATCCATCCATCCATCCATCCATCCATCCATCCATCCATCCATCCAACTAGAAAACCAAAAATGTAAAGGCAATGTGTGTGTTAGAAATGTAGGAGGGGTGAGCTGAATGTCATTTGGATTGCCATGTGTGTGACTCACGTTGACAAAATAAAGACTTAACTTAACTTAAATGTACTTACGGACGTTTGTTTTTGTGCTTAAAGGTGGTTTAACGGCTTTAACTGGGAGGGACTGAAGGCCAGGTCGTTACCATCTCCTCTGAAAAGAGAAGTAAGTGTAGATATTAATCTGTCTGTCTGTCTGTCTATCTGTCTGTCTATCTGTCTATCTGTATATCTATCCATCTATCTATCTATCTATCTATCTATCTATCTATCTATCTATCTATCTATCTATCTATCTATCTATCTATCTATCTATCTATCTATCTATCTATCTATCTATCTATCTATCTATCTATCTATCTATCTATCTATCTATCTATCTATCTATCTATCTATCTATCTATCTATCCATCCATCTATCTAACTAGAAAACCAAAAATGTAAAGGCAACTGTCTTCACTAGATGTTTTAGTTTTGAGGCTAACATTAAAACTCTTAAGTTTGAAGGAAAATAACTTACATAGACAGTAAATGAAAACAATCATCTTTTGTTGAGAAAATTAAAACGCACAGAAAATGTGTCCTTCATATGTATAAAACCATAAAATTTTGAGTCCAACATACTGACAAATTCAAACAATAACAGTGTCTGATCGCAACTTCTGAAAAGCACTTACATCAACTAAACTAAACTAAACATAATCATTCTTAACACTGTACTGAAGATTATTAAAATTTAAAAATAAAATCTAAAATCTTTCACCATGTCCTCCTTCATTTTGTTCTCTTCCACACCAGCTTACGGGACCGTCCGATCACAGTTATTTCGACACCTACCCTCCTGATGAAGACTCCCCCCCTGAAGAGCTCTCCGGTTGGGACATGGACTTCTGAGATCTCCTGCTCCAATCTGTCCAGTATTGTCCTGCTAATACACAACCTGAAAGACACAAACTTAAAGACCTACTTCACCGGTGGAAATATGAAGGTGTATTGAACTCTGAGATCCTATGTAGTATAAATGTGCAAACATTTTTGAAATCGGTTCATCCTAGCCTGAGAAAAGGCAGAAAGAGTGTTTTATGGTCTCACTGTCTAACCCTACATTTTACAGATATGACATCACTTCAGTAAAAAATGTAGGGTTAGGAATAACAGGACAGCTGGGCCAAGGGAAGACTGAGGAAAGACTGAGGGAAGAAAAACCTTGTTCATTATATTATAATAGTGATTGTATACATACATCTGTATGAGTGAAGTATTCCTTTAATGGGCAAAGTTGGTTTCGAGGTGATTTTATGTTACCTCTGTCCAGCCATTTTGTAGGAACTCAGGGTCTCGGCTAGGCTAACGATAGCTGCTAATAGCTAGCTGGTTGCTATATGGAGGCTAAAAGGCTATTTCAACACTACTGAATGACAGAGATTGACTGTGAAGTGAAACAACTCGTTATGTAACTACTGTCATATTTGGTTCATAAATCTGACTGGCACTCTAAGCTAATCAAGTACAATGCTATGCTAATTGTGGTTCATATTAGCGTGTAAGCTAAAATCTGTAATAGCATAAAGCTAATGAAGTTATCCACACTACTGCTACTGTTGAAATTAAATGTAGCACTCAGCTAAACTGAACGCAGCTGACATGTGTTTGTGGTTGGGAAGTCAGCGAGGGTTCAAGTGTTAATGAATGACTGACATACTGAGCCTTTCTGGATAGTTGGCGGACTAAAGCTAGCACTCAAAACAAACTGGTGTCGTCCCCCCTCACCCCACCCCCCCCCCCCCCCCCCCTGACACTGGTGCAGGAGCTCAGAAAAATCCCAAGAAGAGCCCAAGAAATGATTCAGGTGTTGATTCTACTGCTAAGGACAAACCTGGACGTACAGCAGAAGGTATAAAATTCATGCACAATAACTCAATAACCTTACCTCATGTAGTTGCACCGCTATAGTGTAGTTGTAAATACTCTGAATTCCTCATGGGGGTGACATAAAGCTACACACTATAGCTTTACGCTTTGCTAAATTAGAGATAGCAACTGGTCGACTAAGCTGGCCTCCTTAAATATCAAATATTTTTTCTTTGGAGAGAGTTAAGTCTTGACACAAAACATGTCCTGTGTTACAGTACGGTATGTTTTTACAGTCCTTAATCCACCTAATATAATAATCTTAAACAGATACCTCCGAAATATTCTTTTCAGGCATTCGTCCCTGGGCCCTCATGACGGCACCAGATGTGGATAGGATTGGTGTGTGTGTGTGTGTGTGTGTGTGTGTGAGGGAGACTTTTTTTTTGTTCCTCGATGCAGCTGCAAAGTCTTTATTTCTAACAGCTGAGAGAGAATTTGTGATTATGTATGCACTTTGTTTGCGGCTGTATAGGAATGGAGGTGTGTGTGTGTGTGTGTGTGTGTGTGTGTGTGTGTGTGTGTGTGTGTGTGTGTGTGTGTCTGTGTGTGTGTGTGTGTGTGTGTGTGTGTGTGTGTGTGTGTGTGTGTGTGTGTGTGTGTGTATGTGTGTGTTGAGATGACACTGCAGAAAAGGAAAAGCAACTTGAGAACAAACTTGGGAGATGACATTCGAACTTACAGTAACTGCTTAGACAACATCTAACCACGATGCTAAGCTATCGCTAACATTCTGTGCTAAGAGTTCCTTGTGCCCCACAATCACTCCACTACCCAAAATACATTCTACTGCTTAGGTAGTGGCTTTGTTTGAAAAGCCCTACTAACGTCCTACTCATACTTAAAGCCCTACTAACGTCCTACTCATACTAAAAGCCCTACTAACGTCCTCCCTCCTACATACTCAACATGTATATACTCTATACTGTCTACTTCGTCGGACCGTTTACACTGAAGTAAACAGAAGCAATAAAGAATTTTAAAAAATACCTCCATGCCGTTTGAAAGGACGCAATGCATTGTGGGGCGGTTGAGTAGGAAAAGTAACCTATCGATCCATACACAAAATCCATCCCGGAAGTTAGTACTCATCCGGGCATTTCTTGCCTACACAAACTCGCATACACAACCACAACATACTCAAATTGACGTCAAAATTAGTATGAGTGGGACGTTAGTAGGGCTTTTCAAACACAGCCATAGGTTGCGTTCCGAATCGCATACTTTCTACTATATAGTATGTAGAAAAAGATTTAGGATGTCCCGATTCTTGTGGCCAGATTTAGGATGGTTAGAAGTACCCGGATGCACTACTTCATGCGGCCAAGATTGTTAGTGTTGAAAAGTGCATCCTATTTGGGCGATTCTGACCCACAATCCAGTGCGCACGTGAAGTGACGTAACATCGACGAAGCCTCCATATGAAAACAAACGGGGATGCGACGGATATAAAAGCAAGAGGCAAGATCAAGGCGCAATGTTATGATGAAATAAGAGAGAAAAGTATGTCCCAATAGTATGCCTACTGCATCCTAACTAGATTCTTTTTATCGTCGGATGTAGTATGTAGAATAGAAAAAAGAAAGAGTATGCGATTCGGAACGCAACCATAGAGTGTGAGCATGCAACTGCAGGGTGCCTGACTTAAAGAAGTATTTACCTTTTATTTTTTTAAAGATATTTTTTGGGCATTTTTTTCCTTATTTTTTATTGACAGTGTAGAGACAGAGTTGAAATGGGGCAGAGAGGGGAGAGACTTGCAGAGAACGACCGCGGGCTAGAATCGAACCCGGGTCCGCTGCTGGCCGAGGCCCATGGGGGGGACGCCCTACCAACTGAGCTAAGGGCGCCCCCTTTCCTTTTATTAAACTGAGTAGTTAACAGCACAGAGGCCAAACTGAGCAGAAAACCTTCTATGTTAACATGCAGGGGGTTAAACTATTCAGAAGTTTAGTGTTCATTAAATGTGTGTTTCTTTTAAACTTGAGTTGTACTGTTAATGAACTGTGTACCATGTGACCCGATGTATATACTGTATACTATAAAGCACAAGCATCGAAAATACACAATTTATACAAACCACGCTACTTGTTCCTTTATTTACACCTTGAAGACTGAGTGAGGGGGATGTTGTAAATAACACATACAGCCCTGGAAAAAAATTAAGAGACCAGTCAGGATTTTTCTTAAATCTTCATCTCTACATTACTTAATGGAAAATGCACTAAATGACAATATTTTTTATTGTGAATTTGGTGGAAATGTTGTCAGTAGTTTATATTATAAAACCAAAATGTTCATTCTACTCAAACATATGCCTATAAAGAGTAAAACAAGAGACACTGAACATTTTGAGTGGTCTCTTAATTTTTTCCGGAGCTGTATTTACTCGACTGGTGTGTGACTGGTGAATATGTGTGTACAGTATGTATAGTATATGGTTATGTGGGTGTATGGGAGGGAACACCTTATATGGGATAGCTTTGGCCTTAAGAAAATGGCTTTGTGGATACATCTGTTTGTTTCAGATAGTTGCGTTTTTTTTTATATTTTTTTTTGCAATTCAAATAAAATGTCTTCTGCTCAATTTATTTATTATTATTTATTTGATTATTATAATTACCAATTTGTGCAGACCTTTCTCAGGGTGGATATTTCGACTTGTCAAACACCGCGGTATGTATCATCATTAACAATAGCTGCTTTTCATTTAGTTCAGTGCAAGGCGTGGGACTAGCCTGATAATCAAACGCTGCAGTTTATAAAATATATACATTGACTTTTTGTGCAGTGAGCAAAAGTTGCAGACCAACTGTAAGTAGAGGTATTCTTTCTTGTATTTTATACAAAATGGCATCAGGCTATAGATAACTGAAATACATTTTACGTATTTTGTTTTGTTTGTGGGTCATTTTATTCAACCCTTCGAACCAAAAAAAACACCTTGATAGTTTTGTTTTATGAGCTCAGGTGGTAGAGCGGGTCGGTCAATGATCAAAGAGTTGGCGGTTCAATCCCCGCCCTGCCACTTGTGTCATAGTTGTCGTGTCCTTGGGCAAGACACTTCACCCACCTTGCCTCGTGTGAATGTTCGAGCCTGCTATCGGTGTATGAATGTGTGTGTGAATGGTAACGTGGGAAAGGAAAACAGGTCTCCCTTGAAAAAGAGTCTTCGGTCTCAATGGGATTTACCTGTATACATTAAGGTTAGATGAAGAAAAAAACATGCTTGATATATCTGAATCTTGCATACTTTTATTCATTTCTTTGAATGCTTTGTGAGGATGGTCGGAGCTCAGGGTGACAGCTTAAAGCTATAGTGTGTAACTTTTTCATATAAATGAATGTCAGTTACAGTCAAGCTATGGAAGACCTTTAGACAGTTCACCACATCAGTAGTGACAAATGCCCATCAAAGACATAAAGACCCATCGACGTGTCATTTACAGCTCCGGAAAAAAATTAAGAGACCACTCCAAATGTTCGGTGTCTCTTGTTTTACTATTTATAGGCATATGTTTGAGTACAATGAACATTTTGATTTTATAATATAAACTACCGACAACATTTCTACCAAATTCACGATAAAAATATTGTCATTTAGAGCATTTTTCAATAGGTAATGTAGAGATGAAGATTTAAGAAAAATCCAGACTGGTCTCTTAATTTTTCGGTAGCTGTGGTCCCCCTTTTTCCCCAGACCACACCTCTAACAAGATATGTAACATACAGAAAATAAATAGATGCATGTTAAAGGGTCATTTTCCATATACAAATATATTTTATAAAGCTTATTGTACAGGCATTTCTTTTGTCTTACCTACAGCATAACATTTACAAAAATTGGATCGAACAGTGGAATAGAGTAAGCCCTTATAAACTGCAAAGATAACTGCTCTGTACTGCATAAACGTGTGTGTCCCTCTCGCACTCCAAAATACATTACTGAAGTTTTAGAAATGGCTTCGAGTCTCAAATGCAGCATAAGCGAAATGCCCCAAAAAAAACGACTCGTAGACACTTGTTTTTTCTACAATGTTGTAAAGCTGAAAAAAAAATGTCAGTACTAAATATATAAAGTTAAAAAATCTGCTCTTAGCTGTTGACACGGAAAAAATATGTCTCTGAAATATCAAAACAGTGAATTACGGCATTTGAAATACATTTTGTAATAATAAATTCCACTGGCAATAATATGCAATAATATGTTCACTCTTTTGTAGACTATTTTGTACCATTAAAAAAAAAGTATTCTCAGCTGCTTGCTTTGATTTGAACAGGCAATTTGAACAATCAAATCAAACGTGTTGTAAAAAGCAGAACAAAATCCACCCATTCAAAAAGGGCACTTCTATCTCAAAGAGGTGGTAGGATGGCCTAGAGGAAAGGTGGCCGACCAGTAACCATGAGGTCTCTGGTTCCTCCCAGTAACCATGAGGTCTCTGGTTCCTCCTCCCAGTAACCATGAGGTCTCTGGTTGGATCCCCGGCACCGGACAGGAGGGTGTTAGTAGCAAAACTAGTGGTGGCTGGTATTACAGCTACGGTGTCCACCATCTCTACCATTGTGTCCTTGAGCAAGACACTTAACCCCAAACTGCTCCAGGGGCGCTGTACTATGGCTGACCCTGTGCTCTGACCCCCTCTGGAGTGTGGTAACTTGAGAGGGGATATGAGAAAAAGACAAATTTCAATGTAACCAACCATTGTCTAATAAAGTAACTTAACTTAAGAGACAATAGAATGTCATCAGCATACGGTGTGTGCTATATACAAAAAAACAATGTACAAAGTCTATAGAAAATAACAAAAGTTTGCTGCTATATTTGATCTGAATAAATATTTGGTTTTATGAACTGTGGCAGCTCCAGGTGTGTGCCTGTAAAAGCCTGTTACATTCTCCACGAGAAGAAAAAACAAAGTTCTCCTTGACAGAGCTGCGAGAAGAAAATGACGTAATTTTCTTCTCTCAGCTCTTGTTTAGCTTGTTCTCGCAGCTTGTTCTCGACACATCGTCCGGGCCGAACTTTCTTCTCGCAGCTTGTCCGAGAACTATTGTGTGATTGGTCAGTCTGAAGTCAGTGAGGAAAATCAGCTGGCTGGTGCTACCATGGTAACAGTGGTAGAAGTATGAAATGTCCAGACCAGAAAGAACTTCTCGCAGCTCTGTCACCGAGAAGTTTGTGCTTTCTTCTTGCGGACTTTGTAGCAGGCTTAACTCAATGTTGACCTGACGCAAAGCACATGTATTCAAATAACACCGGTGTATTAACTGCTATCAGTAATCCACACACGCCTCAAGTGGCATTTAGAGTCCTTTGGTTTTTAACACTTGTAACAAAAACATCTTTACAGCCCTTGTAAGACGTAGTGCTTTCTGTAGTACTTTCTCCCTCTTGATGTGCTTTTAACCCATGTATCTTTTAAAATGAAATCAACCGATTGTACATACAGCTCTGGAAAGAATTAAGAGACCACTCCAAATATTCAGTGTCTCTCGTTTTACTATTTATAGGCATATGTTTGAGTAGAATGAACATTTTGGTTTTATAATATAAACTACTGACAACATTTCTACCAAATTCACAATAAAAATATTGCCATTTAGGGCATTTTCAATAAGTGATGTAGAGATGAAGATTGACGAAAAATCCAGACTGGTCTCTTAATTTTTTCTGTGGCTGTATGTTACATTTTCTGAGGGAAAGCGATTGTGTAATGCTACAATGGGCCACTACCTCAAAATCTCCCCCATTCAAACTGTTAACCAAAGACCACAAGTGAAAAAGTAGCTTACTCGTCTTCTGTATATAATAAACTCTTAAAAAATGTGGGTTTTTCTGTACAAACGTTGGAGGCATAGATAGTCTAGTTAGAGATCTAAACACAAATATGAGCGGATATTTACCTGTGCCGCCTAAATCATATTTATTCTGGCTTTGGAATTCTAATATATATCTCTATAGCAGCCAAGCCAATACTTTTTTACACATTAACTTTCTCCGTATAATAAGAATAAACACAGTGATAGTACAGACATAAATACAGACACAAAGTAACAAGAAAAAACCATGCAAGTGTGAGTCTGACTTTGTGGTAATATTGACCAAAGACAACTTCAAGCTATGAAGGAGGGAGAGATATGAGAGAGAGAGACAGAGAGAGAGAGAGAGAGAGAGAGAGAGAGAGAGAGAGGGGGGAGGGGAGAGAGGGAGAGAGAGAGAGAGAGAGAGAGAGAGAGAGAGAGAGAGAGAGAGAGAGGGGAGAGAGAGATGAGAATGCCCCCTCCCCCCACACACCCTTTCAGAAGCATCAATTCAAACTGAGGTCAATTTTTTCCTGAAAAAGTGATTTTTCCTACAGTTTTTAGTGTCTCTTGAATGCCTCTTATCTGTAATTGTAGATATCTTGAGAGTGAGTTTATGAATGAATTCGCTTTGCCGTTGTCCGAAAAAACTGAGCACAGAGACATACAGATACAACAGTGGTGCGTTCAGGTAATGGTGGTGAAATTGGAGAATGCAGATTTTTTGGACTGTCCATTCCAGTAATATATATAACTCACACGATCCATTCTTTTTCCCATTGAGCAAGCCAGTCTCATTTTCACCTGCAAAAAAATGTCCTCTCCTCTCGTGCATAAGAAAAAGTTGCGTTCAGGTTCAGTGGGTCTTCTGTAAATTGAACAAATATGTCTTAAGAATCAGAGGAGAGAGAGAGAGAGAGAGAGAGAGAGAGAGAGAGTCATACTGGCTGCTATGTAGATCATTTTCTGTCCTTCCTTTCTTGTATGACATTAGTTTTTTTTCGGTGAAGGCGTAGGATGTTAGATGTTGGATGTTGGAACTATCTACAGGCGCAGGAGTCGACTGTCATGTTGGGGTAAACTTTGAGCACCACGTTCTTGTCCTCGTCAAAGAAGAGAATGCTGAGGGAAGACATTTTCTCCGGGACACAGCAGGGCTCGGGAATGCCCGGGACAACTCCCACCGCCCGAACTATGCTCTGGATGGTCGCGTGGTTAGACGGCTTCAGGGCCTACAGCAAAAAATGGGACGAAAAAAGGGACTTAATTAAATTAAGAAAAATGTATCCAGACAAGAATATGATACAAAAAATAGGAAGGGTACAAATCAAATCAAATCAAATACAATCAAATCAGTTTTATTTGTATAGCCCAATATCACAAATAGACGTTTGCCTCAGTGGGCTTTACATTCCATACAATATGACACCCTGCCCTGAGACCCTTAGCTCGGCTGAGAAAAAACTCCCAGTAAAAAACCCTTTACCGGGATTAATAATAATACAATAATAGGTTGGGTTGGTTAGTGAGTGGAATAATAAAGCATGTTGGCAGTTTTCCTTAAAGCCCTACTTCACCGGTGGGAATATGAAGGTGTATTGAACTCTGAGATCCTATGTAGTATAAATGTGCAAACATTTTAGAAATCGGTTCATCCTAGCCTGAGAAAAGGCAGAAAGAGTGTTTTATAGTCTCACTGTCTAACTCTATATTTTACTAGTGTGACATCACGCTAGTGAAAATGAAGGGGTTAGGATTAAAAGGACAGCTGCTGGGCTAATGGGGAAGAAAAACCTCAGTCATTATATTATAATAGCAATGTTATAATGATAGAACGCCGGTTCCGTATGGGTGAAGTATTCCTTTAAGAAAAATTTATTCAAAGCAGAATATGATACAAAGGGAGGAATGGTTTGATAGTGAAGGTCATAATAATCAGCCTAAATATATCCATTGTTAATATCCAACCGTCACAGACCAAGAAAAAAACAAGTTCCTGATTCAATTTTTGGAGCACTGCACTTGCCAAAGTTTTTCATGCAGTTAGTTTTATTTTGAAACTTGAGATCATCAGAGAAGATTGAGGTGTGTTCACATTTGGTTCCAAATAAAGTGTTTTAGATCTTCTTGATTAACTGCTGGCTTGTTTCCAATCTGTCTGATCACCTTTTGCAAGGGAAGCGTGTGTGTGTGTGTGTGTGTGTGTGTGTGTGTGTGTGTGTGTGTGTGTGTGTGTGTGTGTGTGTGTGTGTGTGTGTGTGTGTGTGTGTGTGTGTGTGTGTGTGTGTGTGTGTGCATTTGTCTGTCCTTTGAGTTTATCACCAAACATTCATCCAAATCTACTTAACACTTGGCAGGTGTGTTTATGACGACCCAAAGTGTGAATGTCGATAGTTAGTCTCCCTTGTAAAAGAGTCTCCGGTCTCAATGGGATTTACCTGTATGAATAAAGGTTAAAAAAAAAAAGAGGAAAGTGCAGTGCAGTGTGAAGTTGTTTGGATCAAGCCAACCAGACATTACTGTGCGTCTATCAGTGTTTGGAACAGCCAAAAAAAGCTATACCATCACAACTCAATTCTTTATTTTCACTTGGGTCTGAGGGGCTTGAGATATCCCTAGCAGTTCACACACCTGATCAGCTGTTCCCTGTCTTAACTAGTGGGTCGGATAAGTGACGTCTCTCTTCTCTTCCCACACATTATATTAACTTTAAACTACGCACTGCAGCTTGTAATTGTAGCAATTTAGCCGTTTCTAAAGCTTAAGCCTGACAAAAGAAAAAAGGCAACATCAGAGGGATCCCGGCAACTTCAAAAAACTTGTGGGATAGGGAGGGAGGGAGCCGCCCTTACTTACTAACCCCCCCTCCCCCTTAAACACACTCACACACACACACACACACACACACACCCCTTAGGCCCTTTACTTCTGGGTCTAATTACTTCCGACTACAAAGGGGTAATGAATTAAGTGGTTTTGGGACTCATGCATTCCGGACCATGTTTAAAATACCTGTGATGTTATCTGGTCACCGGAGCCACTAGCTCAACGCGGGGACGCTGCTGGTTAGCATACGATTGGTAAAACACTGGTATGATTTAGACAACAACTGAATGTCGATAGTTAGGCTGCTATCGGTGTATGAATGTGTGTGTGTGTGTGTGTGTGAATGGTAACGTGTAAATGGGAACAGGTCTCCCCTTGCAAAAGAGTCTCCGGTCTCAATTGGATTTACATGTATGAAAAAAAAAATTAAAATAAAAAACTCAGAATTCCTAACCATTTTTTTCAGTCCCTAGTCAAGACCCATATCTTGTACTCTTACCTATTCCTATCCCCTTGTCCATAAATGTCTGTATGTTGTTGGTCTTTTGCTTTGTTTTCTTGATTTTTGAGTTCTTGATAAGGGCTAAAATGGCGGGTGTCTGTTGAAGTTTAAAACTATTGGATCTGCCCAGTGCCACTCTGGATCTGCCAACCAATCGCATAACGTTTTGGTCGCCACTTGGACTACAATTTCGACAACATTCGAGCCTCAACATGTGTTCCAACATTTCAACTTTTTAGCCAGGGTCTTAGTATGTTATGTCACCAAGTACATACATACATTTATACATCTCTGGAAGAAATTAAGAGACCACTCCAAATGTTCAGTGTCTCTTGTTTTACTATTTATAGGCATATGTTTGAGTAGAATGAGCATTTTGGTTTTATAATAGTAACTACTGACAACATTTCTACCAAATTCCAATACATTTTTTGTCATTAAAGCTGGGGTGGAGGATTTGGGGAGAAATTGGCAGTTGGGATTGAGATTCGAATCCAAATACCTCAACCGCTCCACTTGTTCTCTTTGGTCCCTCCCCTATGGTCCCTCCCTGACACGCTCTACACCAACAAAGTCGTGCCAAAGTGAATGGACAGTCCAAACAGCCAATAAGAACAGAGAATCGGAGCCTCGCTCTGATTGGTCAAAGTGTACAGCTCATGTTAACTTTGACCAATCAGAAATCATATACCCCAGCTTTAACTGTTGCTGTTCTGTGTTATGTTCACTTGGATAACATTAACATCAAACGTCCCCCAAGCCTTTTATGTTTTATATTATAGACGATAATGCCAAAAGAAAATGACAAACATGTACATGAGCCATCTGTTTTACTCTTAGACTGCCCGGATAAGCTGGTTACAGTGGAAACTGTCTGTCTGTCTGTGTGTGTGTGTGTGTGTGTGTGTGTGTGTGTGTGTGTGTGTGTGTGTGTGTGTGTGTGTGTCTGTTTAAGCTTGTTACAGTGGGAACATTGCTAGAAGTTTTCCCCTATATGATTTTATCTTCTACAGTTCATCTCGGAAATTATGATCATCAAGTCTTTGAAGAAGCCCTAGAACCAAATGCAAATGTGTAGTTCTATTGTAGTAAAACTGCAACATGATGTTGGGTGGTAGGATGGCCTAGAGGAAAGGTGGCCGACCATGAGGTCTCTGGTTCCTCCCAGTGACCATGAGGTCTCTGGTTCCTCCTCCCAGTAACCATGAGGTCTCTGGTTCCTCCTCCCAGTAACCATGAGGTCTCTGGTTCCTCCTCCCAGTAACCATGAGGTCTCTGGTTCCTCCCAGTAACCATGAGGTCTCTGGTTCCTCCTCCCAGTAACCATGAGGTCTCTGGTTCCTCCCAGTAACCATGAGGTCTCTGCTTCCTCCCAGTAACCATGAGGTCTCTGGTTCCTCCTCCCAGTAACCATGAGGTCTCTGGTTCCTCCTCCCAGTAACCATGAGGTCTCTGGTTCCTCCTCCCAGTAACCATGAGGTCTCTGGTTCCTCCCAGTAACCATGAGGTCTCTGGTTCCTCCTCCCAGTAACCATGAGGTCTCTGGTTCCTCCTCCCAGTAACCATGAGGTCTCTGGTTCCTCCCAGTAACCATGAGGTCTCTGGTTCCTCCTCCCAGTAACCATGAGGTCTCTGGTTCCTCCTCCCAGTAACCATGAGGTCTCTGGTTCCTCCTCCCAGTAACCATGAGGTCTCTGGTTCCTCCCAGTAACTATGAGGTCTCTGGTTCCTCCCAGTAACCATGAGGTCGCTGGTTCGATCCCCGGCACCGGACAGGAGGGTGTTAGTTGTAAAACTAGCAGCTGGTATTACGTCTACGGTGCACCACCATCTCTACCATTGTGTCCTTGAGCAAGACACTTAACCCCAAACTGCTCCAGGGGCGCTGTACTATGGCTGACCCTGTGCTCTGACCCCCTCTGGAGTGTGGTAACTTGAGAGGGGATATGAGAAAAGACCAATTTCAATGTAACCAACCATTGACTAATAAAGTAACTTAACTTAACTAACCAGCTATGAAAAAAAAAAAAAATGGCCCTTCTCGGGGCGCCCTTAGCTCAGTTGGTAGGGCGTCCCCCTGATGGGCCTCGGCCAGCAGCGGACCCGGGTTCGATTCCAGCCTGCGGTCGATCTCTGCATGTCACTCCCCTCTCTGCCCCATTTCAACTCTGTCTCTACACTATCAATAAAGCATAAAAATGCCAAAAGAAAATACCTTTAAATAATAAAAATAAATAATAAAATGGCCCTTCTTAAATGTACAACTTCCTAAAGAGCAGGTGGTATACTTTGGACATTGAAAGGCAATACAACTTTATAACGTTTTACTCTAAACGAACAAGGACCTCGAATGAAGCAACTTTTAATAGAACAAATAGATAAAAACTTATATAGCGCTTTCCAATTCACTTTAAAAAGCAAAAGAAGAAACACATACAGACATTTATGGACAAGGGGGCTGGGATAGGCAGAGGAGAAGAGATGGAGAAGAGTGGAGAACACTTTGGACATTGAAAATCAATAAAACTGTATCACCAAAATTAAAGCTGGGGTGGAGGATTTGTGGAGAAAATGGCAGTTGGGATAGAGATTCGAATCCAAATACCTCAACCGCTCCACTTGTTCTCTTTGGTCCCTCCCCTATGGTCCCTCCCTGACACGCTCTACACCAACAACGTCGCGCCAAAGTGAATGGACAGTCCCAACCAATCGGAGCCTCGCTCTGATTGGTCAAAGTGTCAGCTCATGTTAACTTTGAACAATCAGAAATCATATACCCCAGCTTTAATGACCCTCATTTCGATACAACACTTCATTACAAAACTCCTGGCTCTCACCTAAGGCATTGGGGAACTGGCAGGACCCTGAGCCTATATCATGGTTGTTGTGTCCTTGGGCAAGACACCACCTTCACCCACCTTGCCTCGTGTGAATGTCGATAGTTAGCCTGCTGCTATCGGTGTATGAATGTTCGTGGGAATGGTAACGTGTAAATGGGAACAGGTCTCCCTTGCAAAAGAGTCTCCGGTCTCAATGGGATTTACCTGGATAAATAAAGGTTAGATTTTTTTTTAAAATTACAACACTCTTGACTCTCACCTTAGGCATGGGGAACTGGCAGGAGCCTGAGCAGTAGAAAGCGTCAAACGACTTGGGCGATATAATCCACTCGCTCCATCCGATGTCGGCGAAATCCACCTTCAGATATCTCCGCGCGCAGTTCCGGGGTTCGATCCACTGCTTCTTTCGCGCCTTTTTGATCGTGTGTTCGTCGAACTGCAGCAGCGGCGGCATGTGCTGCTGCTTGTGCCTCTGGTTCTTGTTGCCTCGAGTCTTTTTCCGCGGCCTCCGACTTCCTCCTTGCTGCTTGTTGCTGTTATCGAACGGTTCGTAAGGAGTCGTCTCGTCCCAACCGGTGGTCTCGTATGGATATTCGGGCCCCGGGAGCTCGTTGTTTTGCAACGGCAGCAAGGCGTTAACCGATCGCTTTTGTCTATTTGGCTTCTGTTTCTGATGTTGTTGTTGTTGTTGTTGTTGTTGTGCCACGGTGTCATTTCGGTCAAGTTTATGGAAGGCGTTTTGTGAGAGTGCGCCTTCCCCTCCCAACGGATGATGTCTTTGCAGGGTCGCCACGACGCTTTCCGGCTCCGAGATCGCCGAGTCGTTCGCGTAGACCAGGATGTACGGCGAGCGGTCGGATAGCAGCTTCTTCCACGGCTGAGGCCCCTGCGAAGCCACGTCGATCCCGATGAGAAGTTCGTCGTGATTTTTCGCCTGGTTGACCACGCGCGTCACGTCCTTCCACTGCCAGGATATGAAGTCCCGATAAAGCGTCGAAACGTTGATCCGGAAGTTCCCGAGAGTCCTTATCTTGTTATCGACCGAAGCGAAACTCCAGATGACCATGTGTATGTGGCTGTGTCGTCGCGGCCCGTGGCGTGGGCAGGTTTTAGAGCGGGCACAGCCCCCCTGAGTGGTGTTATGGAGGTCCCCGATGTAGTAGTGAAGAGTGGCCGAGAGAACGTCTTCTGATTTGGTGAGGGACGTGAGGTTGAAAATCTGCAGCTGCTTCTTGTTGATCGTACCTGTGAGTAGAAGGCAAAGCAAGGTTATTTATATAGCACAATTTATTTATTCTGCTATTACTATTTAAAAAAATATATATTGCTTGTATGTTTGAAATAAAGACAATCTATCTATCTATCTATCTATCTATCTATCTATCTATCTATCTATCTATCTATTCAGACACAACGCTATTCAAAGTGCTTTACAGGGGCATGACATACATCAAGATTAAACTATGTCAAGTATAGAATGAGTAGCGTTGTTATTTACACAATAGGCTCTGTAAACGGGCATATTCCTAGCTATGGTGGGCCCCCTGTCCATTACCTTGTGTTGACATACCAGTTTACAGAGCCTAGGGTGTGTATTAACACCAGATTTTGTTCAGCACAAATACAGTACAGACAACAGCTGATTGTGAGGAGATTTTGACTGACAAGCATTCTCCAGAATCACTGACTCCACCTTTAACTAAATACAAAATGATGAAAATAATTACAATATTTATGTACACATGTGTTTGCTTTTATTTCTAATATTGTTAACCTCATAGCATAATTGCCTCTATCATATTTACTCTACATCTACTCTATTCTTTAGGCAATTATGCTATTAGGCTAACGAAAAGTAGATGTAGAGTAAAGTAGATGTAGAATAGAGTAGATGTAGAGTAGAGTAGATGTAGAGTAAATATGATTTAGGCAATTATGCTATGAGGCTAACGATACCGTATATCAGCTATGCATATACTGTTGATATAATTCCCCCATGTGATGTAATACATGTCCATTAAGTTTGTTTCTATCTCAACATCAACACATTGGAATTTGATTTGTGGGTCTAATCAGAAATCTCAAGACATCTATACATACTGGACACTTACAAGCAAAAATATCTACATGATAAATCACCACTGCAAAAAAAAAAACTTTGATATTTTGGTGAACTACTCCTTTATATGCCATGCTATTACAGCTACCGGCCGACAGGAGGCAGTATACTCTAACAAACCATGGCGCTAAGTGGGAACGTCTCTATCAAGTGCCTATGTCCAAGTGATACTACATCTCCTTTATCTTTAAGCACATTATAGCGTAATACATGTAAAGTCACTATACAGCTATCTTGAGAAATCACTATTACAATAACCTAAACTTCAGTGGCAATACTGCAATGCAAACCCTCCCATTGTGCCGCTAAATAAATCCTCATAGTCCATACGAAAATGATAGTCTAAGAAACCTACAAGATACTATAGAAATTCTAGGAGAAATCACTAATAAAATAGCCTTTAATTCAGAAGCATAGCGAAGTGAAAACCCTCTCATTGTGCCCGCTGTATAGAGGCAGCTCTCCATGTCCAAGTGATAATACATCTCGATTATCTGTAAGCAAATTAGAGCTTAATACATGTAAAGATACTATAAAAGTACCTTGAGAAAACAGTAACAAAATCAACTTAAATTCAGAAGCGCAGTGCAGTGAAAACCCTCCCATTGTGCCCGCCATAGAGGCAGTTCAGGGCGGCTGCCAGATGTTCGCTCGAGTGGTTGAAAATCTCTCTCTCTCTCTCTCATACTAAAATCTTAAAGGTGTGAAAACAACCGTGGCGTCAAAAATGAGTGTGTTGAGTCGCATGCAAAGATCCGATCTGGAATCAGTGTCCCTGGCAGAGCGTAGCCTATACAGAACGGGCTTTAACAGTAACAGGTTGGTCGCATTTCCACAGACCGGATCAACAGGTGGATTTCAGTTTGAACAGCTCCATAAACAACAGCCAGCACGTGAATTACATAAAAAAAAGCCTAGATTTTTTTAGCCTATTTCTAATTTGTTTTTGTTCAACGTAAAACTAGATAATAAACATTGTTTCTACTGAGAAGTGTGTGCTTTTGTGTGTGTGTTGTGTCTTCTCAATATGGCCAAATTGCGCACACATGCTGTAGCAGCAATGTGTGGATACATCCCAACTATAGGCAAGGCAGCAGACGTAACCAAAATACGTCTAAATAACTAAGTGTTTTCATAACTTTTTTTGGTATACATACCCCAGTTGCTCTGTCTCTTCTCAATATGCCCAAATTACGCATAGCCAAAATACGTACAAAACAGAACATGTATGTAGGCTATGCCATTTCTAAACTAAGATAACTAGGAGTTGTCATAACTTTTGGTATACGTACCCCAGTGCGCTTTGAAACTGCGGACAGTGTTGCCGTCCTTGAAGGGGAATCCTGCCCGGTTGTACTTGGCGTAAAGCATCTGCATGTGTTCTGTCATAGTATCCTGTAAGAGCAAATCATCCGCGTCGTGGCTGTCTCCCTTGACCGTCTCCTGCTTTTTATCCAACGAATGCGTAAAATCCACCATTGTTCGTCCAAAATCGTCTGTTTTTTTCAGCATCGCGCAGTAGCATCCAACACACAGATAACTCCATCCGTAAAGCAGAACGAGCAGGAAGCGAGGACATAGAGCCATGGTTGAAAAGGTAGGAGTAGGAACAGATAGTAATTGTGGAAAACCTAGCCAAAAAAAAACAAAAAAAGTGATTCCAATCCTACTTCCGAAAAAACATTTTATATTTCACCTTTGGAGGAGTCCGCTGATGGGAAATGAAACCATCACATTTGACAACCAAGAGTAAGGTAATCAAGAAAAAGAAGAAAAAAATTGTATATCCAAAATTGTCTATAGGTTACAGGTCTAAGCGTGTATTACTGTCAATAGTTGGTCAGTGATAAACAGTCCCAAGCGCACAGCAGAAGGTGTATAATAGAACAGATGCGGTAGAAGCTAAAGCAGTTAAAAACAGCGACGCGTTTAGGGTTTTTGTGTCCGAAAATGTGAGCCTGATTTCGGGACCAGCAGCAGTGAACCAACCGTCCCCCTCGCTCGTCCGTCTCAGCTTTCATTGAAGGTAAAGCATGTTGTGCTTGGTATTATAGGGCCAGCTGGGGTATTCCTCTCTCTCTCTCTCTCTCGCTCTCTCTCTCTCTCTCTCACACACACACACACACACACACACACACACACACACACACACACTGGAATCTCTCTCTCTCCCTCTCTTTCTCTCTCGCTCTCTCACACACACACATAACACCGAGGTAGAGAGAGAGAGTCAGAGAGAGATTCCACAGTTTCCTGTTCACGATACTTTTACGCACGTTCAGCCTGGGGATCAACATTATCTCGTGTTGTTATCAAGATCCGAAGGAAGCTGCTTTTGCGCATTTAAAAAAAAACATACTTCATTCAAATTCAAAAGGACATTCCACCGATTTATTGAACTGATTTTTAAAATACAAACTGCTGCCCACACACACACACACACACACACACACACACACACACACACACACACACACAGAACAGAACTGCCCCTCGTCCGTCCGTGCGTAATTTCCACTCTGCTGCTGTGCGTCTGGGCCGCGCTGGGGCGAGTGAATGCGGTGGGCTTATTGTCGGCATTAAAGGCTCTCTCTCCCCTTTAGTTTAGTTCAATGGAGTTAAGCACACACATCCTGCACCATCGCGGCCCTATCCGGATGCTGTGGAGTAGACTACTGCCTGCCGCGCGCGCAAACACACACACACACACAGGCGCGCGCACACACACACAGCCCAGGCGGAGGAGTTTAGATAGACACCCCATCCCAGCTGCCCGCCATGCACACACACACACACACACACACACACACACACACACACACACACACACACACACACACACACACACACACACACACACACACACACACACACACACACACACACACAGGCGGGGTTAGGCTTCTCTTTCAGGGGCAGTCGGGAGGAAATGATTAGGGCATGTCCCCGCCCTCCGCCCTTACACATCTGATGGCAATAATATTAGCATTAGCATTAGCATGGCCTTTGCAGGGTTCAAACCATTCCACATATGGAGCAGGAGAGGAAATATACACAGAGGCAAAGCAGCATAATAGTCCATCTATCTATGTATCTATGTATCTATCTATCTATCTATCTATCTATCTATGTATCTATGTATCTATGTATCTATGTATCTATCTATCTATGTATCTATCTATGTATCTATCTATCTATCTATCTATCTATCTATCTATCTATCTATCTATCTATCTATCTATCTATGTATGTATCTATGTATCTATGTATCTATCTATCTATCTATCAATCATCTTTCAGAAATGCAGTCTATTTTATAAACTATCTATGGTCTATACCCATAAACAACACATATTGGTTTCAAATACAAAACACACACACAAAAAAACATTATAGATAAATTACTAGTGATAATTTAAACCACTAGTGCATATACAGTATATAATGCATTATTTAACCCTTGTGTGGTGTTCATATTGTTGTTACACAGCCAGTGTTCGTGGGTCTGGTGGACCCACTGCATTTTAGGAGGCTTTAATTCAACACAATCAAACATTTTATGTTAAAATACTCAACAGATGTTTACTTCATCCTATTTGCAAGAAATATAAACAGCATATATGGTTAATATTTGCCCTTCACCTTTGTTAGATCCCATTTATGAATTAAAGTACCACTCGTGTTTTGTTTGTTTATGAATAAAATGTAATAAAACAAGAAAAACAATTATAAAAAAGATATTAGGGGAATAAATTCAACAAATTTACAAATGAAGCAGGGTTTTTCACAACTTTTGATTTTAATTTATTTGAACTTAATTGGAAATTTAACCCATTCAGGTCAGTTTACACTACAAAGCTAATGGGCTGGTCCTAGGGCTGGCTGCTGAAGGCTGGTCCTGTGTCTTCGTTTTGGAACTAGCTGATGCTCAATCTCATTCTCTTCTTCAAAGTCACTGTCAGACACTGAAATTTCAGAAATGTGATCCTCACTGTGAGCTCATCACTGCTTTATGCAGATGATGTGGTCCTGATGACATCATCGGTCTGTGACCTTCAGCTCTCACTGGATCGGTTTATAGCCGAGTGTGAAGCGGTTGGGATGAGGATCAGTACCTCTAAATCTGAGGCCATGGTTCTCAGTAGGAAACCTATGGATTGTCTACTCCAGATAGGGAATAAGTCCTAACCCCAAGTGAAGGAGTTCAAGTACCTTGGAGTCTTGTTTGCGAGGGAGGGGACAATAGAGCCTCAGTTTGGCCGGAGAATCAGAGCAGTGGGGATGGTATTGCACTTGCTTTATCGCAACGTTGTGACATAAAGAGAGCTGAGTTGGAAGGCAAAGCTCTCGATCTACAGATCGATCTTGGTTCGTACTCTCACCTATGGTCATGAAGGCTGGGTCATGATCCAAAGAACTAGACCGCAGGTACAAGTGGCCAAAATGGGTTTTCTCAGCATTGTGTCTGGCATCTCCCTGAGAGATAGGGTGAGCAGCTCAGTCATCCTGAGAGATTTTGTAGAACAGATGCTACTCCTACGTGTAAAAAGGAGCAAGTTGAGTTGGTTCGGGCATCTGGTAAGGATGCCCCCAGGGCGCCTCCCTAGGGAGGTGTTCCCGTCACATCCAGCTGGAAGGAGGCCTCGGGGAAGACCCAGGACTAGGTGGAGAGATTATATCTCCACCCTGACCTGGGAACCCCTCTGGATCCCCCAGTCCGAGCTAGTTACTGTGGCCCGGGAAGGAGAAGTTTGGGGTCCCCTGCTCAAGCTGCTGGCCCCGAGACCCGACCCCTAATAAGCAGTTTATCATGAGTAATGATCATGAGAGAGTGAGTGATCCTCACATTCTGAACCCTCTAACTCTACATCATCTTTAAAAGCTTCTCTCTCTTCCAAAACCTACAATTTCTACACTTGTATTAGCCCTGGGTCCAGTAGACCCGAACACCCTGAATGTAATATAAATGTGTAGGGGGGGTGTACAGCGTGTGTTGACCACATTTTTTTTCTGATATATGTTCTTCCCAGTAAATGAGCCAAGGCCAATGAGTCTCAGTTTGAAATTATAATTAATAGTATCAGTTTTCTTTTGATAAAAAAGAAAATGGGTCCCACAGACCCGAACACCACACAAGGGTTAAACACAAAACAAGTCATTAAAACATGCAGTCCCTCCAGTATTTTATTCTTTTATATTTATATACAATTGATCAACACTGTAGATATTCACACTTTATAAAGATTATCTTTTTGCATTTTATTAGACAGTACAGAGTTGAAATGGGGAGACAGAGAGAGAGAGAGAGAGAGAGAGAGAGAGAGAGAGGGGGGATGACCTGCAGTAAAGGTCCACGGGTCAGATTTGAACGTGCGACCACTGCAACGAAGGCCGGAGCCAACATGGTACGCGCTCTATCCACTACGCCACCGGAGCACCCGATATTTCCACTTTTACACGGTTACAATAATGTCATAATGTCTTCTTCAAATGTGGGTTGATGCAGAACTTTCTATTCCATCTCTTGCTGTTTAATTGCTCCGACACTCAAACATTGCTGGTAACGAAATGGCAAACCCATAAAGATGCAAAATTGTTTACTAAATAAGTCATCTCTTATTTCACAGACAATGTTTAAGGTGCTCTGAGGAACTTTCAGTTTGTGTTCATTCTAGCGCCCCCTTTGGACTAAAAGCGGTAGTGTTTTTACTACGCCAGCTGTTGTTCCTGGGTGAGCGTATACCCATGACAAAGGCATTAAGAAAAACTAAATAAAAAAATATAATTCTTCGCACTGATGGTCTCGTTTGCTGTTACATGTAATTTACGATCATCAGAGAAAACATGAGACTGTTTCAGAAACATTTAAAAGTTCCTCATAGCACCTTTAAATAGCGCCTCACTATCTAAGGCCCAGTTTAGTTCTGCATCCACCTCTCTCTCTACCTCATGGTGTGTATATTAGGCTGCAAATCAGACCTCACACTCATAAAACCACGCTTCAGTTGGAACCCTAACAGCTTAAAAGGCCAATAAAAGAAATGGAGAGGGATACAACCATTTAAATTAAACTTTATTGTTCAATCATTACTATTTACAGACGCACAATGTGTCTGGTTGACTTCCAGTTACTTGTTTTTATTTGAGGTTTTGGGGTGTTACGCAGAGTTTAAGGTGCGTAGAAAAGTAGCGTGCATGTGCGTCGCGTGAGCTTGCATTAACTCACTTGTTTGTTAGATTGAACACACACACACACACACACACACACACACACACACACACACACACACACACACACACACACACACACACAGGCGGGGTTTAGATAGACAGCCCATCCTAGCTCACTTGTTTGTTGGATTAAATTGCCTATTTTGCCCTACACATCTGCTGGCTTGATTTGAATGTGTTAGGAGCTAAACTGATGCCACTTTCAGGGAGGTAGAAAAATCACATGAATGAGTTGCGACCGCACGCACGCGCACACACACACACACACACACACACACACACACACACACACACACACACACACACACACACAGTCTAAACCTTAACAGCTGGAGATGAGGGTGAAATTAGTTTTTAGTTGTTGGTTTCAACACATAAAAACAAAGCAGTGGAGATAGGGAGAGGGATAGTGATAGGGCCCTACTAACGTCCTCCCTCCTACATACTCAACATGTATATACTACATACTGTCTACTTAACCATCGATTGTGCATGTGAGGTTCGTCGGACTGTTTACAATGAAGTATACAGAAGCAATAAAGAATAAAAAAAAAAATACCTCCATGCCGTTTGAAAAGACGCAATGCATTGTGGGGCGGTTGAGTAGGAAAAGTAACCTATCGATCCATACACAAAATATTCCCGGAAGTTAGTACTCATCCGGGCATTTCTTGTCTACACAAACTCACATACACAACCACAACATACTCAAATTAACGTCAAAATTAGTACGAGTAGGACGTTAGTAGAGCTTTTAGTATGAGTAGGACGTTAGTAGAGCTTTTAGTATGAGCAGGACGTTAGTAGGGCTTTTAGTATGAGTAGGACGTTAGTAGAGCTTTTAGTATGAGTAGGACGTTAGTAGGGCTTTTAGTATGAGTAGGGCGTTAGTAGAGCTTTTAGTACGAGTAGGACGTTAGTAGAGCTTTTAGTACGAGTAGGACGTTAGTAGGGCTTTTAGTATGAGTAGGAAGTTAGTAGAGCTTTTAGTACGAGTAGGACGTTAGTAGGGCTTTTAGTATGAGTAGGGCGTTAGTAGAGCTTTTAGTATGAGTAGGACGTTAGTAGAGCTTTTAGTACGAGTAGGACGTTAGTAGGGCTTTTAGTACGAGTAGGACGTTAGTAGGGCTTTTAGTACGAGTAGGACATTAGTAGGGATTTTAGTATGAGTAGGATTTAGTAGGGCTTTTCGAAGACAGCCAGGGATAGGGACATAGTCAGGTGTGGGAGATTCTATCGGTTGCGACAGCCCTTTGCCTCCAGGTTAAAATCTGGTCCTTTGGAAATGTAAAAAGAGTTCAAAAGAGATAATTACATTCCAGACACAGACCCTTTGTTTTGCCCAAATTGAAATGTGCTTCAATCATCCTGGTTGGTGCTGTCAGTTTAGTTGAGACGATAGCAAAAGACAAACTATTTTAAGAGCCATTATACATGGAAATAAATATTTTTTTTTAAAGCTATGGCGCGTAACTTTTTTATATGAATGATTGTTGGTTACATTCAAGCCATCACCCCAAACGAGTTGACATAAAGTTGATAAAGCCTATCAGCTACACAAAACTCTCTGTATTTCTCTGTATGGCAGCGTTTACAAACCGGTGTGTGTGTCCCCCCCGACACTGGTGCAGGAGCTCAAGAAGCGCCCACGAAATGTGTGAGTTGTTGATTCTACTGCATAGAAAAAACCTGGACGTACAGCAGAAGGTATGAAATCAATATGCGATCACTGAAGGCTTTACCTCATGTAGATGCACCGACAGTGTTGTTGTAATAACTCAGAATTCCTCATGGGGCGACAGAAGTTACACACTGTAGCTTTAAACAAGAAAACCAACAAAAAGCAAACAAACACAGTTGAAAGATTTACAACAACAACAAAACATTCAGGAAACCGAAAGAAAATGTGAAAAAAAATACCAGTCTTTGGTCAAAATCTAAAATAATTTCAAAAAGGTCATCACCAGAAGTTACGCACTATAGCTTTAAGAGCCATTATACAAAAAAAAAAAAATTAAAACATGTTTAAAGGCTCACAACAACAACAAAAAACACAATCAGAAAAAAACTAAAGACAATTTGCAAATTATTTTGAACAATATCAAACTCCTTAAAGTGTAACTGCACCCTTTCCTTTTACTTGTTTTTTGAGATAGAAGCTGAATTAAATCACTATGTTGTTAAGGAACACATCTGCTGGTGTTAATATTGAAAAAAAATCGTTCTCAAACAGAATTTAGAATCCATGGTCTGAGCGCATTTTTCAAAATCGTGCAGTACGCTGAAACAGGGAGGTGCAGTTACCCTCTAAGAATTTCTAAAATGTCATCACTGTCATTATCACAAAAACAGGCTCCGGTCCCACGTTTAAATTAAGAAACAACAACAACACAAACCGACGGTCTAACCAGACACCCATTCCCCCCAAACCAGCTTTCACACAACTAGAACCCACATCCCCATGTCACCACACACATTGTTTCACTGAGGAAGACATTGAATAGTTCAATCCAGTCACAAACAGACAGACAGACAGACAGACAGACACACACGCACACAGACAGACACACACACACAGACAGACGGACACACGCACACAGACAGACAGACACACACACACACAGACAGACAGACACACACACACACACACACAGACAGACAGACAGACACACAGACACACAGACGAGGTGGGCGACTGTGGTTCAGTTGGTAGAGTGGGTCGGCTGATGATCAAAGGGTTGGAGGTTCGATCCCCGCCCTGCCACCAGTGTCATGGTTGTTGTGTCCTTGGGCAAGACACTTCACCCACCTTGCCTCGTGTGAATGTTGATAGTTAGCCTGCTGCTATCGGTGTATGAATGTGTGTGTGAATGGTAACGTGGGAAAGGAAAACAGGTCTCCAAACTGTTTTAATTAGGCTATTATTTATTTCATTCAATTGATCTGAATGTTTTAAATTGTTGTCTGTGTGTGTGTGTGTGTGTGTGTGTGTGTAAACTTGTTATGTATTCTCATTGTATATTGTGTATCTGTACTCGACGTCATTGTAAAAGAGGGTCACCCCTCAATTGATCTTTCGAGGTTAAATAAAGGTTACAAACAAACACATGCAGCCAATGGGAAGGCTGCTATGGTATCATAGAAATGAAGGTATTGTGTTAGAAAACTTGCAGTTAAAAGCATGGGGGAACAGTGCAATACTAAGGTCAGACGTTGATGTATTTATAATTGTGTATACTGCACTACATGGTTAGAACTGTAGAGAAATACCTCGAAAGAGCTTTTAATTGAGCAGGATGTTTTGATGTGACTAAAT
The DNA here is from genome assembly GCF_949987685.1 of Ammodytes marinus. Classification (NCBI taxonomy): domain Eukaryota; kingdom Metazoa; phylum Chordata; class Actinopteri; order Uranoscopiformes; family Ammodytidae; genus Ammodytes; species Ammodytes marinus. Next base: position 31,334,733 of record NC_137231.1, read on the forward strand.
GGAAACAGAGCCTCCCGCCCCAACAACAACAACTATTTGTCCTTCTTCAGACAAATGTAATGAAATGTATGAACGAATAACCGAGAGCCTGTAATTTGTTTTAGCTTATAGACAATAAGGCTTCTGGTGGGTCTTGATTCCTACCATGTGTTTCATTATGGGGCGACTGTGGCTCAGTTGGTAGAGAGGGTCGGCCGATGATCAAAGGGTTGGAGGTTCGATCCCCGCCCTGCCACCTGTGTCATAGTTGTTGTGTCCTTGGGCAAGACACCTCTTCACCCACCTTGCCTCGTGTGAATGTCGATAGTTAGCCTGCTGCTATCGGTGTGTGAATGTGTGTGTGAATGGTAACGTGGGAAAGGAAAACAGGTCTCCCTTGCAAAAGAGTCTCCGGTCTCAATGGGATTTACCTGTATAAA
>NC_137231.1:31345151-31348300 GCF_949987685.1 Ammodytes marinus
CCAAGCCGAGACATTGGAAGTGAAAGCTGTTGCTAATAAGTAAATGAAACCAAAGGGAAGGGTTGAAATCCAAAATAAATGGCAGATTAATTTACTGCATCCGATGTGTGTGTGTGTGTGTGTATATGTGTGTGTGTGTGTGTGTGTGTGTGTGTGTGTGTGTGTTGGTTTATGTTGTTTTTGATAGGGAAGACCGATAGCGTGCAACTGTTATGACAATATTTTGGACCGTAAGGTTAAGTAAGTGCATTGAAAAGGTGGAGTCAGTGATTCTGGAGAACGCTTGTTGTCAAAATCACTGTTTTGTCCAAATCAGTGAATATCTCCTCATGATCCGCTACCTGTCTGTACTGTGTGTGACCACAAATACGTGGTGTTAATGCACAGCCTAGGCTCTGTAAACTGGTATGCAAACAAAGGGTATGTAAACAAAGGGGGCCCACCATAGCTATAGCAACATGCCCGTTTACAGAGCCCAGGCTGTGTATTAACACTGCATTTTTATTCAGGAGATATTCACTGATTTTGACAAAAAGTGATTTTGACAACAAGCGTTCTCCAGAATCACTGACTACACCTTTAACATGTGCATCTATTTAAGTATGTGATTTATTAACATCTGATATAATACGAAATCAGGTGACTTTTTATCACTGTCAGATTATTGATAATACTTCTCAAGCAGTTTTTCGGAGGCAACCTATAGTATTTTTACTTTAAATTTTTTTTTTAAATCGGGGCGCTCCTGTGGTGTAGTGGATAGAGCGCGTACCATATTGGCTCCGGCCTTCGTTGCAGTGGTCACAGGTTCAAATCCGACCCGTGGACCTTTACTGCAGGTCATCCCCCCTCTCTCTCTCTCTCTCTCTCTCTCTCTCTCTCTCTCTCTCTCTCTCTCTCTCTCTCTCTCTCTGTCTCCCCATTTCAACTCTGTACTGTCTAATAAAGCTTGAAAATGCCCAAAAATAATCTTAAAATAAATAAGCTTGACAATTGCTAGCTACAAAATTGGCAGAACTTTTGTCTCTTTGAGTTGAAAAACATCTCACTACGGCGGTGTTGAGTATTGTATTGTTCTCATGATGAGTTTGACACAAGTTTCACAACTTTTCAAGCAGATTTTTAAGAGGCAACATATTTTTTTTGACATAAAGAAAACCCATCTTGCTGCTATAGCTATAAAATTGTCAGAAATAGTTGAGGTGAGATACGAGGGGCTGGTCCGGAGCTGAGAAACATCTCATTACGTTGGTGTGGAGCTCTGCATTGTTCTCATGATAAGACTGGAATCAGCGCAAACCTTTTAAGATCAAATCAAATCAGTTTTATTTGTATAGACCAATATTACAAATATACATTTGCCTCAGTGGGCTTTACATTCCATACAGTATGACACCCTGCCTCTGTCTGTCTGTCTGTCTGTCTGTCTGTCTGTCTGTCTGTCTGTCTGTCTGTCTGTCTGTCCGTCTGTCCGTCCGTCCGTCCGTCCGTCCGTCCGTCCATCTATCCCTCTGCCCTTACACCCTTAGCTCGGCTGAGAAAAAAAACTCCCAGTAAAAAAACCCTTTACTGGGATAAATCTCAGGGAGAGTCGACAGAGTAAGGGATCCCTCTCCCAGGACGGACATGCTGCAATATATTTCATAAGTAGAGAAACATCACAAAGGGGTCGATCATTGACCAGATGTTATCATGGTGATACTACTGTTTTATATGAATAGTGAAAGTTTAGCTGGGAAGGGCCAGGCGTGGAAAATCAGAAAACCAAAGACACACGTCTGCAAATTGGTCTTATTTTCAGTTTAAAAGAAAAAATTGGAGTAAACAAAATCAGTATTAAGCGAGGCCACATTGAGCTCCATTTGTGTTCTATTCTTCTTATTAATTCGTGACATATTTATCCATTAAACCACATTTTTCTTTTGTTGTGCTGTCCAGGTCTGTCATTTTATTTTCCAAGAATTTTGAATCTTTTCGGCGAACACAATTAGACACGGTGTCTTATTTTGAAAAACTCGATGAAAAAAACATGTTATTTCCACGAGAGAAGTTCAGTTATTTTTATTATTTTTTTATTTTATTTTTTTTTTAAACACGCAAACCAACCGACCCCAACAAAAGTCTTGATAGCATGACACACACACACACACACACACACACACACACACACACACACACACACACACACACACACACACACACTATATTACAATAGCGATTTTACAACGATATAACGCCGGTTCCATATCGGTGAAGTATATTCCTTCAACTAAATAGAATTAATTTGAATTTAAAGGTGCAGTGTGTAATATGACATCATCAAGAAAGTTCTATAAAGTTCTAGAATGCAACGCTCCCTGGGTAACCCCTCCCCTTTAGAATAATAACAGAAGCTACAGTGGCCTGCAGGTTTAAAGCCCCTGATAACTTGGTCTAAACTAGTACACAAGCACAACTGCTGTCACGGCTTTTAAAAGTCTCTCTAGCGAGTCTTAGGTAATAAACCAACCGTCCCCATCTCTCCAGGCAAGTGTACAGCGGCCATCTTCTTTTAGTGGTTGTTCTCATCATTAGGGGTTCACATGGTCACAAAACTCCACATGTCACACACACACACACACACACACACAGAGTAACACACACACACACACACACACACACACACACACACACACACACACACACACAGTAACAAAACTCCACATGTCACACACACACACACACACACACAGTAACACACACTCACACACACACACACACTCACACACACACACACACACACACACACATAGTAACACACACACACACACACACACACACATAGTAACAAAACTCCACATGTCACACACACACACACACACACAGTAACACACACTCACACACACACACACACACACACATACACACACACACACATACACACACACACACACACACACACTAGTAACAAAACTCCACATGTCACACACACACACACACACACACACACACAGTAACACACCCACGCACACAGTAACACACACACACACACACAGTAACACACACACACACACACACACACACACACACACACACACACACACACACACACACACACACACACACACACACACACACACACACACACACACACACACACACACACACAC
>NC_137231.1:31361000-31368500 GCF_949987685.1 Ammodytes marinus
TACTACATACTAAAAGCCCTACTAACATCCTCCCTCATGCATACTCAACATGTATATACTACATACTAAAAGTCCTACTAACGTCCTCCCTCCTACATACTCAACATGTATATACTACATACTAAAAGCCCTACTAACGTCCTCCCTCCTACATGCTCAACATGTATATACTACATACTAAAAGTCCTACTAACATCCTCCCTCCTACATACTCAACATGTATATACTACATACTAAAAGCCCTACTAACGTCCTCCCTCCTACATACTCAACATGTATATACTACATACTAAAAGCCCTACTAATGTCCTCCCTCCTACATACTCAACACGTATATACTACATACTGTTTACTTAACCATCCATTGTGTTATCTATGCCTTTTTTTCCAGGGAACTTAGACAAAATGGATACAGCAGGCAGACCGGAAAATCCTGTGTTTATGAACGCTACTAAATCACAGTTTAGATTCAAGATTCAAAGTGTGTATTGTCATATGTAATAAATATTTTTATTTTTTATTCTTTTTACTATGGAAAAGGGGTAGGATTAAATAAGTGTATACTTCTTCCTGCTCCTTTTCAGGCATATCTCAGAAATACAGATAATTTTTTTTTTTTTTTTTTTGTGAAAACATAATTTGTTTATTGTATTTCCATGCTTTTCATTTTGTTTTGTATGTTTGATATGTCTGAAATAAATTGAATCAAATCAAATCAAATATGCACAATCAGAAACATGTTATCAGTCATACAGTGAAATTCTCCCTTTTGTTTTCCACAGACTGAATGCCAAGAAATAAACATGAAAATATGCAATATACAATATACATGGGTGAGCGTATACCCATGACAAAGGCATTAAGAAAAACTATATAAAAAAACAGCATTCTTTACACCGATGGTCTCGTTACATGTCATTTATGTTCATCAGAGGAAAAATTTGACTGTTTCAGAAATATTTAAAAGTTCCTCGTAGCACCTTTAATGCATAATTGTAGATGCCTAATTCAACATGGCAAGACAAGGCATTACATGTCTGATAAGGTCCAATCAACCAACTCTTTAGAACTCTTGAACCGAATGCCAAAAAATCTTGCTTGTAACAAAACACACACACACACACACACACACACACACACACACACACACACACACACACACACACACACACACACACACACACACACACACACACACACACACACACACACACACACAGACACACACACTCATTGACTGGTAATGGCAGGTCACATGCCAGGTGCATTGTTAAACTGAAGTCCCCTCTTGTTAACTGAGTGAGTGATTGCCTCACCGATATACTTAGAAACATATTTGATAGCTTCTTAAGAGCGGCCAATGTTGACTTTCTGGGTACACTGTGTTCGTATGAGATTTTTCGATTAGTGTGAAATACATTATCATAGGTTATAATCAATCATTGTGTAGCAGTTATATAATTAATTAAATGTGTTAAGTGAGTGTGTTTTGGTTGGCAAACATAGGCCTAATCAAATGAAAAATATTTGTTAGTTTAGTGTGTGTGTGTGTGTGTGTGTGTGTGTGTGTGTGTGTGTGTGTGTGTGTGTGTGTGTGTGTGTGTGTGTGTGTGTGTGTGTGTGTGTGTGTGTGTGTGTGTGTGTGTGTGTGTGTGTGTGTGTGTGTGTGTGTGTGTGTGTGTGTGTGTGTGTGTGAGAGAGTGTGTGTGTGTGTGTGTGTGTCAAGTTTTTTTTAAGCACTGATCAATTTTTAGATTTCGGGCTATTTATCTTCCATAACATGTCTTCTTTCATACTAGTATAAATCAAAGGTCCAACATGTACATTCAGGTGTTTATTTGACTAAACCTTGTCTGTTTGCGTCTGTATATTTCTCCTATACAACCATCTTTAACGGACATTATCTCAACATTATTTTTTTTTTCAATACTCTGAACCAAAAATCTCAACTTCTAAAGCACTTACATCAACTAAACTTTCCATAATCATTCTCAGCACTATTCTGAAGGTTATTACAGAAGGATTTGTTCATATGTTGTTAACTGTCTGATTTATGAGACATTTTCTTCTTAAAAAAACATGCAGACAATGTATTTTGTCTTATGGTGCAGATGTGAATGGATACATTTAACATTGCAAGACAAGGCCTCGCTGATCATTTCCACAATTTTTTTTCATGGACTATAGTGCACTTACTTAAACCTGCAGTGTGTAGAATGTTGGGTTTTATTTCCTAGCAGATTTTGTAATTATAATATCCATAAGTACATTTAATTTAGTGCATAATAGCTGGAAAAAAAAAATTTGAATAATTTTTTTCCCCCTTAGAAAGGGTCTCATGTATGTCCATATTTCTGCATATTTTGGACCAAGGCCTAGTGCCGCCATCTTGAAAGTGTCATAGTTGGAATGTCATCAGGTGCATTGTTTAAAATTTAGAATTGTTCTTGTCCTTGAAGGCCACTGTAGCTTCTGTTATTATTCGAAAGGGTTGGGGTTACCCAGGGAGCGTTGCATTCTAGAACTTTGTAGAACTGTCTTGATGATGTCATATTACACACTGCACCTTTAATTCATATTTGTATCTACGTATATCAAATGTACTTCAGTCCCTTTTAAGTGTGTAGTGCACTTACCTTATTCCCTTTTTATGTATACACTATACACACAAAATCTGTTATATCACTTTTGGCAACCTAACAGATTTGCCCAACTTGGTTCATGTATAACTAGTTGCGTTGCCTATTCATTAACAGCAGTTTGATATGTTGCAATTCTACAGCGATAACATCAGTGCCTCAACACAAACAGTGATCAGGGTGGGTGGTGGCAGCACACACACACACACACGCACGCACACACACACACACACACACACACTCACACAAATAAAAAACGCACACACACACACACACAAGCACACCAACACAAGCACACACACACACACACACACACACACACACACACACAAATAAAACATGCACACACACACAAACACACACGCACACACACACACACACACACACACACACACACACACACACACACACACACACACACACACACACACACACACACACACACAAGCACACCAACACACACACACACACACACACACACACACACACACACACACACACACACACACACACACACACACACACTCAAACTCACACAAACACACACACACACACAAGCACACCAACACACACACACACACACACACACGCACACACACACACACACACACACACACACACACACACACACACACACACACCTTTAGTTTCAGATGGGAACCTCCCAACAATGGGACACCCTGAAGGCATCCCGCGCAGGTGTGACCTCGATTGGATAAAAAAAAATGAACTTCTTACCCAAAGCAAATAGCGCCAGAGCTGTGTGTGTGTGTGTGTGTGTGTGTGTGTGTGTGTGTGTGTGTGTGTGTGTGTGTGTGTGTGTGTGTGTGTGTGTGTGTGTGTGTGTGTGTGTGTGTGTGTGTGTGTGTGTGTGTGTGTGTGTGTGTGTGTGTGTGTGTGTGTGTGTGTGTGTGTGTGTGTGTGTGTGTGTGTGTGTGTGTGAGCAAATAGTGCCAGAGCGCAGTGCCCAGGTGCAGCTTTTGTTTGTGTGTGACTTTTGGCAGCGCTGCGGCTTTCGCAACGCAGCCGAGAGGGGAAGGGAGGAATACAATGCAGGCAAGGAAAGGCACTGAACGCTATACAGGCTCAGCTGATAGGAAAGATAGTGGACTGGGCTCCTTCTACAGACCAAAACAACATTAAATAAGTTAAATTATGCATCAGTCATTATTTTGAATGTAAAGTAGGCTTCAGTTAACAGTTATCCTTAAAGGAATACTTCACCCATACGGAACCGGCGTTCTAGCATTATAAAATCGCTATTATAATATAATTAATGAGGTTTTTCTTCCCTCAGTCTTCCCTCAGTCTTCCCTTGGCCCAGCTGTCCTGTTAATCCTAACCCTACATTTTCCCATGTGTGATGTCACACATGGGAAAATGTAGGGTTAGACAGTGAGACCATAAAACACTCTTTCTGCCTTTTCTCAGGCTAGGATGAACCGATTTCTAAAATATTTGCACATTTATACTACATAGGATCTCAGAGTTCAATACACCTTCATATTCCCACCGGTGAAGTAGCTCTTTAACCTTTTTCAGCCACGTTCTACCATCAGAACTAATTAATGTAAATGAATAAAATGTGACGTGGGTCAGGTGAGTCTAGCGGAGGCTGTTTCCTTATTGAGGCATTTTCCCCCAAAAACAGAATTTAACCCAAATCATATCATGTTTTGCAGCATTCCATGCTCGATTATATATTACATTTTTAATACCCAATTCCATCTGCGGAAATCATACTAGGGCCCTACCTTTGCCTCTATCCTAAAGGGAGGGACATGTGTGAGTGCGTCTCTGTGTGTGTGTGTGTGTGTGTGTGTGTGTGTGTGTGTGTGTGTCTGTCTGTCTGTCTGTCTGTCTGTCTGTCTGTCTGTGTGTGTACATGTCTGTGTGTGTATTCACAAAGGGAAGATGAGCCCATTTCATCAAGATTCATGTCTGCTATCAATCAATCTCTTTGGTGAGGCGGCCATTTTGGGGCAACAGGACAGAATGGACAAAATAACCTGACAGGTGTATTAACTGACAGGTGTAATTCCAAACTGACTTGGAACTTGACACACACACACACACACACACACACACACACACACACACACACACACACACACACACACACACACACACACGAGGAACTTGAAAGGCCGAGCGTGAGATGAAAAGAGAACAAAGGAGCGAGTCTTTCTGATAGACGAGACAACAGATGACAATGGACGTGTCTTTTAAGGAAGGGCAAATAAATCAGCTCTTGAGGATTTTCTTCTACTCCGCCATTGTGTGCCTAAAACTGATGCTTTTCTGTGCCCTCTCAGCCCTTTATCTCAATGGTTAAACCCCCGTATGATAAATGAGCGAGGTGATTGTAAACTGTAAAGTCAAATAAAACATGTAGGGGGAATCAGTGTTTGATTTAGATTTTTAAAGGTGCTACGAGGAACTTTGAAATATTTCTGAAACAGTCTCATTTTTCCTCTGATGATCATACATGACATGTAACAGCAAAACGAGACCATCAGTGCAAAGAATGCTATTTTTATATAGTGTTTCTTAATGCTTTTGTCATGGGTGTATACGCTCACCCTGGAATTATAGCTTTCCTAGTAGAAACACTAACGCTTTTGTCCAAAGAGGGCGCAAGAATAAACTAAACAAAACAAAAAGTTCCCCGGAGCACCTTTAAAGGTGCAGTGTGTAATATGACGTCATCAAGAAAGTTCTACAAAGTTCTAGAATGCAACGCTCCCTGGGTAACCCCCCACCCCCTTTAGAATAATAACAGAAGCTACAGTAGCCTTCAACGACAAGAACAATTCAAAATTTTAAACAATGCACCTGATGACATTCCAACTATGACACTTTCAAAATGGCAGCACTAGGCCTTGGTCCAAAATATAAATTAAATGTACTTATGGATATTATAATTACTTTCTACAAAATATGCTAGGAAATAAAACCCACAATTCTACACACTGCAGGTTTAAGTTGAGCCATATTGTGACCTAAATGTTTCACGTTGACACACCGAGGTCAAGGGCTTCTCCCTGTTGGCTATCTGTTCATACTTAGTCGTATTATCTTTTGCATTCCTTTTCATTTACACTTTCTGAGGACTCCTGAATCTCGGCATGTTTTTACTCCTACTCCTACTCCCATCTATCTATTAGGCAGACAGAGGGTGTGTGTGTGTGTGTGTGTGTGTGTGTGTGTGTGTTTGACTGTGTGTGTCTGTGTGTGCGTGTGTCTCTATGTGTGTGTGTGCGTTTTTGTGTGCGTGTGTGTGTATGGTTATGTGTTTGTGTGTGTGTGTTTCTATCTGTGTGTGTGTGTGTGCGTGTGCGTGTGCGTGTGTGCGTGTATGATTATGTGTGTGTGTGTGTCTGTGTATGTTTGACTGTGTGTTTTTCTATCTGTGTGTGTCTGTGTGTGTGGTTGTCTCTGTGTGCGTGTGTGTGTGTGTGTGTTTCTATCTCTGTGTGTGTGTGTGTGTGTGTGTGTGTGTGTGTGTTTCTATCTGTGTGTGTGTGTGTGTGTGTTTCTATCTGTGTGTGTGTGTGTGTGTGTGTTTCTATCTGTGTGTGTGTGTGTGTGTGTGTGTGTGTGTGTGCATGTTTCTATCTGTGTGTGTGTGTGTGTGTGTGTTACACGTTAGGGAGGATAGAACATCTGTGTTAAATACTACCTAAATGTTCCTGGCTTGTCCCCTTGAGGAATGTGCACCTGCCATGTGCGAGCGCCGGTGTTTTTCTTTAGACTCCTTACGCTCAACATCAACACTGTTTTGAGCAGGTCCCATAATAAACCTGCTAGACACTAAACTATAGTCACTTAAATACCATTCAATCAACAGCAATGGATAAAACAGCACAAAAAAACATATTAAATATAGATACAATGTATTACGCTGGTCTATTTATCTATTTTTCAATTTGACAGCCACAAATTCTGAGATAACAAATTATTTGATGTTATAGGTGCAGCCTATGTAGTCACTAAAATATCTTTAAAGGTGCTCCGAGGAACTTTCAGTTTGTGTTGATTCTTGCGCCCCCTTTGGACTAAAAGCGGTAGTGTTTTTACTACGCCAGCTGTTGTTCCTGGGTGAGCGTATACCCATGACAAAGGCATTAAGAAAAACTATATAAAACTATCATTCTTTGCACTGATGGTCTCGTTTGCTGTTATACAAGTAATGTGAAAATTAGACTTTTTCAGATAAGTTTTAAAAGTTGCTTATAGCACCTTTTAAATATGAATAAATAATCGAGCTTTAGTCCAAAAGAATATCCATCAAAATCATTTACGACCTCACAATCTCAGATAACAGAATACTTGCTTGTATAGGTGTAGCCCAATGCGGTCATACATTGCTGCCTCTGTTTACATTTCTTCTGCGTCCCATTTTTCTGACATCATTCACACACGCACACACACACACACACACACACACACACACACAACCACACACACACACACACACACACACACACACACGTTGCTTCCAAAACAGTGATTAGAACGTTCCAGTTTGTGTCTGGACCCATCTTCTTCCTGGCCTGCTGTCGGGGAGCCAGGCCAAGAGTTTACTCATAGTCTCAAACACTACAGGTGCTGTCTGTCTGTCTGTCTGTCTGTCTGTCTGTCTGTCTGTCTGTCTGTCTGTCTGTCTGTCTGTCTGTCTGTCTGTCTGTCTGTCTGTCTGTCCGTATATCTATCTGTCTATCTGTCTGTCTGTCTGTCTGTCTGTCTGTCTGTCTGTCTGTCTGTCTGTCTATCTATCTATCTATCTATCTATCTATCTATCTATCTATCTATCTATCTATCTATCTATCTATCTATCTATCTATCTATCTATCTGTCT
>NC_137231.1:31373500-31376000 GCF_949987685.1 Ammodytes marinus
TCACTTCACCCGCCACTGTGTCCGGTAATACTTTCCAGTCAGGTCCGATCTAATTTGCATATTTAATACATTCGTCATGAACATGATGACAGGGCGCTACACAGTTCAACAGTTTCTTTTTGCCTTTCTAGTCGAACTGAACTACGGCGCGATCCGCTCCGCGAGGAAATACTATCTGCGAGTTAACGTGTGGAGGCATAAGTCGACAAATCAATCGACTTACTTTGCCCCCTTTTTTTCTTCCCACAGCAGAGGTTGAGGTGCTGAAAATAAAGTGAAAACTGCGCTTTTCCTTTAAGCAGCAGAGCTGCCGCCGTTGTTACAGTATTTACATCAAAGCCCTAATGGTAATACAAATGAGATGCTTTATTTAAACGCTGTCCGTGCTTAGAGGTGATTTTAATTGTGTCGGCTGAAACAGAAACTAACGGAGGGATTCGGCTCACTATAGTCCCTTGAGTCGCGCAGTCAGTTTGTCGACATGGCTTTGTGTTTGAAGGCTCGAGACATACAATCAGATCGCATACAAACAGGGAAGCCTTTCCCATCGACATCGCTAACGGGGAGAATACCCCCGGTTATTATTTGAGCCTCAAACCACAGAGTTCTTCCCCGTGCGGTGGCTCGCGCACTCACTAGTGATCTCACGGTGAAACGCTGCTTTGCTCGGACGAAGGCATCGTGTGTTTCTAGATGATTTAACGTCATAGTCTCAGACGAGCGTTTAACATTATGCTGCATCTTTTGCACTGCACTGTTTTTTATCAACAGTGAAAACATGGTCCCACAGCGGACTCTTATGTGTAGCTGATTACTTCATGCACGCACCTTGCAGAAGTGACGCTCCTGCAGCGCGCTCACGACCAGACGTGACACGGTGACATCTCCATTAATAAAACGGCATAACTCCCTGATTTTCAGATTTCTATTTTTAAATTCGACTTGAGCGCAAGTGGAAAACCGGTCAATGTGTCGACACATTCACATCCCTAATGCATATGGAGAAAGTGATAAACACTACCACACCACAAAGACTGATCAGACCTGCATCTCTTATTAGTTAATGATATGAAATGTTGATATTGTGCACAATATCAACATTTCATATCATTAACTAAAAAGAAAAAAGAAATCTAAAGGTAACTTCAATACTGTATTATAATTATTGACTAAATGATGAAAAAAAGGTGTCTGCAGGGCCAGTGAAAATATACAATGGGCCAGTAAAACTCGGATCTATTGGCTAAGCGGGCCAGTTGGGAAAAAAAGTTGCATTGAACCCAGAGTATATATGGAGTTCAATTATACAATGTTTTGAAATAAAGATGACGTGTATTGTGTATCATATATAGTAAGAGTGTACCATTTAATTTGCAACTCAGTTCCTTGGTAGCACCTACTAACAGTAGAAATGACTTCTGATGGAAAACATTTGTATGAAAAACACTTTCATTAGCTATTCTTACTATTGTATTGTTTAACATTAACGCATATATTAAAAAAGATATTGCGTATAAAAAGTGGCTGGTAAAAAAGATGAGTGGCTGGTAGATTTTTAAATCTACCTGCCACAGTGGCTGGTAGGCAAAAAAGTTAATTTCCATCCCTGGCGTGTGCGTGTGTGAGTGATGTGTTACTGGTCAACAGCTCTGAAAATAATTGGGTCCCAAAAGTCCCGGTTAAAAATATGAATTTAATTTTCAGTTTGTTTTAAGAAAAAAATGCATTATAACGTTTACAACCCCATGTATCGTAGATCAGACAATTAACAACATATGATCAAATCCTTCTGTGATAACCTTCAGAATAGTGCTGAGAATGATTATGGAAAGTTTAGTTGATGTAAGTGCTTTAGAAGTTGAGATTTTCGGTTCAGAGTATTGAAAAAAAATAATGTTGAGATAATGTCCGTTAAAGATGGTTGTATAGGAGAAATATACAGACGCAAACAGACAAGGTTTAGTCAGATAAACAACTTTTTGATTTGATTTGATTCAATTTATTTCAGACATATCAAACATACAAAACAAAATGAAAAGCATGGAAATACAATAAACAAATTATGTTTTCACAAAAAAAAAAATTAAAACAAATTATCTGTATTTCTGAGATATGCCTGAAAAGGAGCAGAAAGAAGTATACACTTATTTAATCCTACCCCTTTTCCATAGTAAAAAAAATTAAAAATTAAAATATTTATAGTATATACTGAATGTACATGTTGGACCTTTGATTTATACTAGTATGAAAGAAGACATGTTATGGAAGATACATAGACAAACATCTCAAAATGTACCTGTGCTTTGTCAATACACTGCTTTTGCCTGAATTGTCTCACTTTTTGTGGAATATAATCTCAGATCTAAGGAACATAATTGATGCTGATTTTTCTCAAATATCACAGTGGTAGTTTTCCCTAGACAAAAAGTCCTTTCTGTCTTGACTTGATAGATGGTTTTTTTTACAAACTGTTTGGGGGGCCGTATGTATCCCACCCTCT
>NC_137231.1:31388500-31391000 GCF_949987685.1 Ammodytes marinus
TTTTTCAATAAGTAATGTAGAGATGAAGATTGAAGAAAAATCCAGACTGGTCTCTTAATTTTTTCCGCCAGACCTGTATGGTTAAAACAAATTGATTTTAACTACTGTCTGTATATTTTCTGAAACTCGATCATCACAAAACAATGTGGATTATAAGGGTTTAAAAGTAGCCCTCTCTTTTTTTAAGTCAATTAAACATTTTTTTAGACATTTTTAAGGCTACAGATGTTGGGGGTTATCCTGTTCATTTACTGTTTACATCTGCAGCTTTCACCTTTCTGTCTGTACCGTCCACAAGATAAACAAGTCATCTGGGGATTTCTAAATACTCGATGTGTGTGTGTGTGTGTGTGTGTGTGTGTGTGTGTGTGTGTGTGTGTGTGTGTGTGTGTGTGTGTGTGTGTGTGTGTGTGTGTGTGTGTGTGTGTGTGTGTGTGTGAGAGAGTGCGTGCGTGCGTGTGTGTGTGTGTAAAAAGATGTAGAGGGAAAAAGAGAGCAGTGGAGGTTTTAGCTTTGCACTTTTGGCCACGAGATCGGCAGATTTAAGCCCCAAAAGGCTAAAAGGTTCTAGGTTGGGTTGGGCACCTTTGTACCATGCAATGTACCATTGGGCCCTTGTGCAAGGCACTTAATCCCAGCTCCTCAAGTGTCCAACAGTAGGAGACTAGCCTTTAGATATGAAAATAATTTAAATGTCGAGAATGAAGTCGAAATATTGAGGAAAAACTAAAATGTTGAAGTCCATTATGAGAAAAAAAAGTCCTCTAATTCTACGTGTTTTAATATATATATATATATATTTTTTTTTAACCTTTATTTATACAGGTAAATCCCATTGAGACCGAAGACTCTTTATCAAGGGAGACCTGTTCCCATTTACACATTACCATTCACACACACATTCATACACCGATAGCAGCAGGCTAACTATCAACATTCACACTTTATTCATTGTAGATGCATAATGAATTATTTGTTTAAACTATGGTCAACAAACATATCTTAAAGGGATAGTTTGGAATTTTGGACATAAGGCCTGATTCCCAAGTTAGCCTGAGTGTTCTTTATCATTGGAGACAGTTTTCAACACATTTCATTCAGTCCTTCTAGTTGCAGAGTTTGCTCGTGCTATAGGCTAGCGCACAGGATTGGGGTCTAATTAGAGCTGCTACTAAAACAGTCTTACCCACTCCACAGTACACCCGAGGCCAATCAATTATAACACCAGACTATCGATGTAAATGTCTGTGTTGATAGAATAATGTTAGGAATAAAACCACAATTCCAAACTATCCCTTTAACCTCTTAAACTCTCTCTGTCCCCTCATCTGGACCACCAAACTGCAGCACACACACACACACACACACACACACACACACACACACACACACACACACACACACACACACACACACACACACATGCTTGTGCCTCGTTGAGATGGTTTGCATTCTTTAGACTTTCTCCGACTTGTTTGTCTGTCCGTAACGAAGAGGCTTTGAGAGATCCTGTCAACGGCAGCGATCCTAATAACGTGGAGGGAGTTTGTCCCGGGTCAAAAGAATTAACCTCTAGTTGTGTGTGCGATAGTCCGGTCTTTGGTGTGTGTGTGTGTGTGTGTGTGTGTGTGTGTGTGTGTGTGTGTGTGTGTGTGTGTGTGTGTGTGTGTGTGTGTGTGTGTGTGTGTGTGTGTGTGTGTGTGTGTGTGTGTGTGTGTGTGTGTGTGTGTGTGTGTGTGTGTGTGATAGTCAGGTCTTTCAAGATTTATTTTGGGTTCCCCTCCCACCCTTAAAAACACACTTCAGTCCATTTTGCGGCGGCCTCGCTTTGGTATGTGTAAGATTTCTTTCTTGCTTCTTCTTTCCCACCACACACACACACACACACACACACACACACACACACACACACACACACACACACACACACACACACACACACACACACGCACACACACACACACACTCACTTCATTGTTCCATGCATAAGGACACTTAGCATAGTTTCAGATTAGCTGAACCGGAGGCTTTGGGGGCTATTGTCGCTGCGCTAGTAGGACACGTTTGTCTTGTTAGCTTATTGATGTTTTAAAACGGCTTAAAATGTTGCTGGCTTAGAGGGACAGGCCACTGACATACCTTTGGGAAATTTCACAAGCATCATTTTGGCAATCTGTGCTATTTATGCTATATACACGGCTCTGGAAAGAATGAATGGACCAGTCTGGATTTCTCTTCAATCTTCATCTCTACATTACTTAATGGAAATGCTCTAAATGAAAATATTTTGGGGGGGGAATTTGGTGGAAATTTTGTCAGTAGTTTGTAGAATAAAACCAAATTGTTCATTCTACTCAAAACATATGCCTCTGAATAGTCAAACGAGAGACACTGAACATTTGGAGTGGTCTCTTAATTGTTTCCATAGCTGTATGTCTATATATAAATCACATGTAACAGCAAACAAGACCATCAGTGCAAAGAATGCTATTTTTATATA
>NC_137231.1:31416000-31418500 GCF_949987685.1 Ammodytes marinus
ATTTAGCGAGCTAGCTGACATGTTACACACTAAGCATGATTTAGGTCACTTTTTATTCGAAGTTCGAACATTCGTTCATGTGCACCTCTCCAATATGTATTGATGCGATATACCTTTTATATTTTAAGCTGTATGGTGGTTTTAATTAACAAGCTGAAAATTGCTTTTAATTTAAAGGCTCTATCCATCCTGGCTTTATCCAACATCTATATTTTGGTAGGCCTACCAATCATTCTTTATTTCAGATTCACAAATAGGTCCATAGCAATGCCAAAAAGTAAAGAAACATGTCAAATAAACATCCATCCTCAGGATACAGTGACTTATTTTGTGAACATTTGCAAAAGCAAAATCAAACCAAAATATAGATGTTGGATAAAGCCAGGATGGATAGAGCCTTTAAATTAAAAGCAATTTTCAGCTTGTTAATTAATTGAGGGCTTAGGACTTTCCCAACAGCTTTACAAGAGCTCACTAGTTGCCCTTTATGCACCCCTTTCCGTGAATTAGCATCTCTGCAGTCAGAATAGAATATTTATAAAGCATTTCTGAACAAATGGTAACACAAAAACGAATTGTTTTAATGCTAGTAATCAACTGGAAAAGTTTCAAGATGATATCTACAAATATAACATATCCTATTCCCCTGCAGTGTCTCACCTTCAATGACTAGCTCTTACTTTTGCTGTAAGAGGGGAAAACCACCATAAAGCTTAAAATATAAAAGGTATATCGCATCAATACATATTGGAGAGGTGCACATGAGCACCAAGATTGTACCGATTTCTGGTCTGGCCCATGGACAAAGTGAACTCACAGCAACACACTATGTGGCCATTCAAGGGATATCCATAATTTATTTCAGATTCACAAATGGGTCCATAGCGATGCATAAAAAGTAAAGAAACATGTCAAATAAACATACATCCTCAGGATACAGTGTTTGGATTCAGTTCAGATTATTTGCAGAATTTGGTTATTTATTTTACTTTTTTTATTTATTATTCTTTCGGACAATTCCACACAATACACAATTTTCTCTTGCAAATATTCATACATCATACTTTGTGTTGTCCGAAGGGAGACGGAAGAAGCCAAAGGCTTATCAGGTTAAAATGGTCAAATTCTGGATTGGCTGGGAGATTCCCAGGGCTGACATGAGTGGAAGCAAGTGGAACATCCCACTTCATCAACATGCAAAACATGAAACCATATGCTCAAATACATTCACTTGTTTATTTTATTTCTGTAATTTTCCAACTTGTATACAATGGACTAATGCAAAATGTACATGGGTAACCAAGTAATGAGCATTGGGTTAATGCACTACCTTTAGTCCTTGAGTGTGATATCTATAGGGTAATTTTAACCGGGATATGAGAGAGATGACCCTTCACATAACCAATGATTTGCATGTGGGATCTGAAGTTGGTTTGGTCCCGTAACAGTATAAACTGGAGATGGTCTAGGTCCACAGGTGCACCATGGTGACAGCTTTGCTGGTCCGTAGTGCAGTCAGTCAATGATTCAGCAGCATTTCCTAAAGGAGGAAAAATACCATATGTTACAAGAATGACAGTAACCTTATAGGTTACACAATCATGTGACACGAATATACATGTTTTAATAACAATCTCATTACACTTCTACTGGCTCTTGGTATTCTTAGCATTATTTTATTTTAAATCAGGTCTAGCTGAAAGCACCATAACAGTCAGGGGGAGGCTTGTAGTACCTTTCTTTGACAGCATGTGTTACGTTGTAAACTATGGATAATATAAAAATAAACAAGGTGATGCTAATCATGTTTTACCATGCTAAATTCTTATAATGGCAATCTCCCCTGAAGTGCATAATTATGAAACTCATCTGATCACAATACTTTGGCAATGTTACTGCAATTCTTTAACTACACCAAGCTCACAATACTATCACTTTAACCCTGTAACACCATTTACTAGATACACAGGAGGTGACCAACACACATATTACTAAGAGTAAAACGTTAATTTGTTTTAGAGGTATGCCCCACACATGTATAGCCTGCATTTAAATGACCATCTAATTAGTTGGCATATTGTTGTATTACAATTGAAATATTATATGAAAGGGAGAAGCTTTGCCTGTCGCGGGTCGCGGCATGTCTGTGTGCTAAAAATGATGGCGACAAACTCAAATAATCATGCTTAGTGTGTAACATGTCAGCTAGCTCGCTAAATAGCCTAGCAAGAAATGCTGATTACCCTCGCAGGTGACCAGCGCACAAACTACTGTATGATAGTATAATGGTGGGTCAGCATAACAACATACCTCTCTTATCACCGATACTCAGCTCCGCTAGTCTGCAGCCAGCTGCTTTCCTGCTCACTAACGAGGAATAATGTCCGACGAACTCGAGAATGAGCTTGAGCTGTGGACAGCTTTTTTTCCCTCCTCTGTTCGTGTGACAGGCCTCCAAATGAACCAATGAGGTGGCCGCCCCTAAACAAGCTCCTTTGAT
>NC_137231.1:31423500-31434432 GCF_949987685.1 Ammodytes marinus
CTCTCTCTGTCTCTGTCTCCCCATTTCAACTCTGTACGGTCTAATACAGCTTGAAAATGCCAAAAAATTATCTTTAAAAAGTCCAGTGCTGCCAACATTGGATTGTTATGTTAAAGTATGTCCATGTTTTTGTTGCATATACAATTAAAACAATTACAACAATATAATGTTTTTTTTCACCATTTAATTTCAAGACGATTAACTGATTAGGATCTGAATTGTTGCCTAATTGGACATTTAAGTGATGTCGCCGTATTCCAGGTCTAAACTCTAATTACTTTGATTAGTTTAGTGTTTTCATAACAGAGGGAAATATCGGCCACAGCTATGACAATAAGAACTAAGTTTTAATGTATCAGTGATTAGACCTACTTCACCGGTGGAAATATGAAGGTGTATTGAACTCTGAGATCCTATGTAGTATAAATGTGCAAACATTTTTAGAAATAGGTTCATCCTAACCTGAGAAAATGCAGAAAGAGTGTTTTATGGTCTCACTGGCTAACCCTACATTTTACTAGTGTGACATCACGCATGGTAAAATGTAGGGTTAGGATTAACAGGACAGCTGGGCCAAGGGAAGACTGAGGGAAGACAACACACACACACTAGCAAAGTTGCCTGAATGTATCTATAAGTTTGTTGTAGTTGTACTAACTTAACTTATCGATCTACATTCCCTGCATTGACACCAAATATTTAACCAAATATTTGTATGGCCACGCAGATACACACTGACACACACACACACACACACACACACACACACACACACACACACACACACTCACTCACTCACTCACTCACTCACTCACTCACTCACTCACTCACTCACTCACTCACTCACTCACTCACACACACACACACACACACACACACACACACACACACACACACACACACACACACACACACACACACACACACACACACACACACACACACACACACACACACACACACACACACACACACACACACACACACACACACACACACACACACACACACACACACACACACACACACACACACACACACACACAGACACACACACGGCCAAATGTTTAGCGGCCTGTTTTGCGTTTGCGGGGTTTGACCTGTGTGATCTGTTCTCAAGGCGTTGTGTGCAGGCGGACAGAAGCCAGTTGCATAGCAGGGCATCTGTCCTGTTAAGCTATAGCCAGCTGGGACAGGACAGCATCTGGTGTAAAGGTTTAGAGAGACAGAGAGAGGGAGGAGGGGAGGAGGAGAAGGGAGAGAGGGAGGGGGGGAGGGAGAGGGGGGAGGGAGGGAGAGAGGGGGAGAGAGAGAGGGAGAGAGGGGGGGAGGGGGGAGAGAGAGAGAGGTAGAGAGAGGGAGAGAGAGATAGGGGGAGGAAGAGAGGGGGAGGGGGAGAGAGGGGGGAGGCAGGGGAAGAGAGAGAGGGAAAGAGAGGGAGAGACAGAGAGAGAGACAGAGAGAGAGGGGGGAGGGGGAGAGCGAGAGATTGAGGTGGTCTGTATGGTTATTGGATGGTCTGTGTCACTGTGTAGTAGGCACACAAGTCGGACTCATTCATACTCAAAGTAAACAAGACACACACACACACACACACACACACACACACACACACACACACACACACACACACACACACACACACACACACACACACACACCTCCCTCTACAGTCACTGTCCTATAAAGACACAACATGCCCAAATATTTACTTTACAGAAGGTAAGGAACTCCTGAAGAGCTACTACAATCCAAACAATGATGTCAGATAAGAACTGAATGAGAACAACAAAGACTTTTGAATTCTCACACAAAACACTAAAGGAATCTAGACACTCATTGTCCTCCTTTAATTATTTTTTTAAAGATTGTTTTTTTGTGGGGCAGGGGGGGGGGGGGGGTATTTTTTAATGTTTTATTGATAGTGCAGAGAGACAGAGATGAAACGGGGCAGAGAGGGGAGTGACATGCAGAGAACCCAAACACTGATTTCAGATTAGAACTCAATGAGTAAGAAAGAACGGCTTTGGTTCTCCAACGCAAACAAAAGAGTAAAGAAAAATCTACAGACTCATCATCAGAGAGGCGGAATATCTTTGAAGCTCCCTCACAGCAGACACATGACAAATACATCTGTCACTGACACACACACACACACACACACACACACACACACACACACACACACACACACACCGACTTCACACACACACACACGCACACACACACACACACACACACACACACACACACAAAGGCAAGGTGTCCAACCAGCCCTCAGGTGACTGCAGAACATGAAATGAGCTTTTCATCTCCATTTGATGGTTTAGATAACACCCATAGACAATACACACACACACACACACACACACACACACACACACACACACACACACACACACACACACACACACACACACACACACACACACACACACACACCCAAAGACAATGGATGGGAAGTTCCAAACACAGGACACTCAGGTGTGAAGAGGTTGTTTTGTCTTCACAAGATAAAAAGAAGTGCAGTTGCTTTCTTTTCCTGCTTTGTTTTGAGGAAAGGGATCTCTATTTTTTTTCGGTGTGTGTGTGTGTGTGTGTGTGTGTGTGTGTGTGTGTGTGTGTGTGTGTGTGTGTGTGTGTGTGTGTGTGTGTGTGTGTGTGTGTGTGTGTGTGTGTGTGTGTGTGTGTGTGTCATGTGGTGTCTTAACCAACAGCCACCGTTTTAACACAGTTTGTTTAATGAATGCATCAACTTTTTGACCAAATTAGTTTGATTCGTTATGTGAATTAGTTTGCACAATTTTTATTTTTTGAAATTGTTAGAATGTAGAACTCAAAAAGGTATTTAAAGGTGCAGTGTGTAATATGACATCATCAAGAAAGTTCTACAAAGTTCTAGAATGCAACACTCCCTGGGTAACCCCACCCCTTTCGAATAATAACAGAAGCTACAGTGGCCTTCAAGGACAAGAACAATTCTACATTTTAAACAATGCACCTGATGACATTCCAACTATGACACTTTCAAGATGGCGGCACTAGGCCTTGGTCCAAAATATGCAGCAATATGGACATATATGAGACCCTTTCTAAGGGAAAAATAAATAATTAAAAAAAAAATGTCAGCTATAATGCACTAAATTAAATGTACTTATGGATTTTATAATTACTTTCTACAAAATCTGCTAGGAAATAAAACCCAAAATTCTACACACTGCAGGTTTAAACACAGAATCATTAGCTGGCTCTAATGTAGGCAGATTACCTTAAAACTTAAGAGTTTAAATGTTAGCCTCAAAAATTCTAACCTTTACATGTGTATGATGTAACGAGCCTTTTTGCACATTTTTTGTAGAATTTAACTAGTAACAAAAACCCTGCTTCTCGGGTATGAGTATTGATAGTCTAATACCTTTTTAAGTCCCTTGTTGTCTTTAAAGCCCTACTTCACCGGTGGAAATATGAAGGTGTATTGAACTCTGAGATCCTATGTAGTATAAATGTGCAAACATTTTAGAAATCGGTTCATCCTAGCCAAAGGCAGAAAGAGTGTTTTATGGTCTCACTGTCTAACCCTACATTTTACTAGTGTGACATCACACTAGTAAAAATGTAGAGTTAGGATTAATAGGACAGCTGGGCCAAGGGAAGACTGAGGAAAGACTGAGGGAAGAAAAACCTCATTCATTATATTATAATAGCGATTTTATAATGATAGAACACCGGTTACATATGGTGTTCAATTAAAGCAATTAAGTATTGCTTTAATTTTTACAAATGTTAACCCTAGAAGGTTTCTTTATTATTCACACATGCTACAGTATTTGGGTTTATACTTAGTATTCCACATTCCATGTCATTCTGAGCTGCATTCTTAGCCAGACTGTAGGTGTGCTGGAACGGAACAGTTTAAGAATATAGTTACTACTGTATGTCGGAGAGATTCAACTCTCGTCCCACACACTTTGACTGTATCTGAGCAGGAGAATGAAGTATCTTTCTATCTATCTATCTATCTATCTATCTATCTATCTATCTATCTATCTATCTATCTATCTATCTATCTATCTATCTATCTATCTATCTATCTATCTATCTATCTATCTATCTATCTATCTATCTTTATATCTATCTATCTATCTATCTATCGATCGATCGATCGATCGATCGATCTGTCTATCTATCTATCTATCTATCTATCTATCTATCTATCTGTCTATCTGTCTGTCTGTCTGTCTGTCTGTCTGTCTGTCTGTCTGTCTATCATTTTTTATTTGAACCTTATTCAAAATGAAACATTCAGGATTTGTAACATAGCTCTTCTATCTGTCTACGTTTAACAAGGAACAGTCAACTTCTTGGCTTTTACTACCGGCATGTATAATATTGATGACCATGATTATTTACACAGAAGGTCTCTCTCTCTCCCCCTCTCTCTTTCTCTCTCTCTCTCTCTCTCTCTCTCTCTCTCTCTCTCTCTCTCTCTCTCTCTCTCCCTCTCTCTCTCTCTCTCTCCCTCGCTCTCCCTCTCCCTCTCTCTCCCTCTCCCTCTCTCTCTCCCCCCACTCCCTACCTCTCTCTCTCTCTCTTTCTTTCTCTCTCTCTCTCTCTCCCTCTCTCTCTCTCCCTCTATCTCTCCCTCTCTCCCTCCATCTCTCTCTCTTTTCTTTTCTTTTTCAGTCCATCCTCTTCATCAGGGATCATAATACCTTTGGCCAGGAGGTTTCCGGATATATAGACTACGCCCACAGACTCAAGACTCAAGATTTTGAACCATATTTCAGCGGAAAGAAGAAATTGATGCCAACGCGCTCTGATTTATGGTAAGAAACACACACACACACACACGCACACACCTCCATTGTAACATGCAGTATGACAATTTCAGAATGTTTTAACCTCTATTTATACAGGTAAATCCTATTGAGACCAGAGACTCTTTTTCAAGGGAGACCTGTTCCTGTTCCCATTCCCACGTTACCATTCACACACACATTCATACACCGATAGCAGACTGACTATCGACATTCACACGAGGCAAGGTGGGTGAAGTGTCTTGCCCAAGGACACAACAACTATGACACAAGTGGCATGGCGGGGATCGAACCTCCAAACCTTCGATCATTGGCCCGACCCGCTCTACCAACTGAGCCAAGGTCACCCCATTCTACAAGACAGCAAATATATATATATTTTTTTTAATGTACATATTTCTTACATTTTTCACAGATGGTACATGTCATGGATATTTTTGATACAGGATACAGGAACACATAAATCAGAAATTCATGGTAGCAGACTCCAAATTGATTATCAACCCGACTGTAGGGGCGACTGTGGCTCAGTTGGTAGAGCGGGTCGGCCGATGATCAAAGGGTTGGAGGTTCGATCCCCGCCCTGCCACCTGTGTCCTTGGGCAAGACACTTCACCCACCTTGCCTTGTGTGAATGTCGATAGTTAGCCTGCTATCGGTGTATGAATGTGTGTGTGAATGGTAACGTGGGAAAGGAAAACAGGTCGCCCTTGAAAAAGAGTCTTCGGTCTCAATGGGATTTACCTGTATAAATAAAGGTTAAAAAAAAAAAAAAAAATAATGTTGACACACTAAAGATGGTTGTATAACATACACAGACGCAAACAGACAAGGTTTCAGTCAAGTAAACAGAGGTGACCTTCGTAACCCCCAAAATGACCCTCATACAAACCGAACAACATGTTTTATATCTTGCGTATTCAGCAGTGATACATCATGTAACTGTCTCACTGTCCCGGGCCAAGCCACAGGTGAACTGCTGACCTTACAGGTGTCAGCTAAACTCTGCTGTGTGTGTGTGTGTGTGTGTGTGTGTGTGTGTGTGTGTGTGTGCGTGTGTGTGTGTGTGTGTGTGTGAGTGACCGTGTGTGTGTGTGTGTGTGTGTGTGTGTGTGTGTGTGTGTGCGCGCGTGTGTGTGCGAGTGCGAGTGACCGTGTGTGTGTGTATGTGTATGTGCGTGTGTGGGTGAGTGACTGTGTGTGTGTGTGTGTGTGGGACAGGGCACATCTCTATAATTCGTGGGTCTATCAGGGTTTGGGTTTGTGTACATAGAGGGTTGTCGGTAAATTGCCCCAAGCCAAACCCATGGCCACATTCCACATGCCCGTGTATAGTAACATATTATCAACATCTCAGATACGTGGGAGAAATCTCTTCAGGACAAATACAACCGGACAGGACAGGGGTCAGAATGAGTGTGTGTGTGTGTGTGTGTGTGTGTGTGTGTGTGTGTGTGTGTGTGTGTGTGTGTGTGTGTGAGTGTGAGTGTGAGTGTGAGTGTGAGCGTGTGTGTGTGTGTGTGTGTGTGTGTGTGTGTTACATGATTATATTCGGAGTTCAACCAAATGCCATGCACCCTGTATAACCCGTTTGACACTGGGCAGAACATGGTGTCTACAAATGTCCGAATTTAACAGGTAAATTATACTTTTTCCCCGTGATATTGACCTTATTTTATTAGTTCTAACCATCAATTCCTCATATCATTCACCATATGCAATCGCACTGCTTCAAAATGTCCCTTTTTTTTAGTCTAAACATACAGTATCTTAAAAGTGTCACTAAGTATAGTAGTAAGAATTTCTTTTTTTGTTCCAACCTAGAGTGAGTGAGTGAGTGAGTGAGTGAGTGAGTGAGTGAGTGAGTGAGTGAGTGAGTGAGTGAGTGAGTGTGTGTGTGTGTGTGTGTGTGTGTGCGTGCGTGCGTGCGTGCGTGTGCGCGTGTGTGTGTATGTATGTTTCTTGGTTATTCTCAGAGGTCAGCTAACTGCCATGCCCCCTGTATAACCTAGTTTAAACTGGGCATTCATAGGTCCCATAAATCCCAATATGGACCAAATCCAGAGGTAAATTATGCCTTATTTTTTTTAGATTTGGACCCTATTTTCTTAGTTTTAGCCATGATTTCTTCATCATATAACATATTTAATCGCACTGGATCCAAAATTATCTTTCCATTCTGTGTGAACATACCTACAAAGTGTCACTAAGTATACGATTTTTGTTTGTTTCAATCAAGCATATTTTAAATATGAATGTTCTCAAATAATGGCACATACAGTAACTAGACAAGGACAGAATGTGTGTGTGTGTGTGTGTGTGTGTGTGTGTGTGTGTGTGTGTGTGTGCGCGCGTCCGTCCGTGCCTGCGTGTGTGTGTGTGTGTGTTTCTTGGTTATTCTCAGAGTTCAGCCACATGCCATGCCCCCTGTATAACCTACATTGGTCTCTTAGGTCCCAATGTGCACCGAATCTAATGTTAAATTATTATTTTTTTCCACGTGTTTCACTTTATTTTCTTTCTTTTTTCTTTTTTTTCGGTTCGGTTATGGCCTGAGCATTTAAATCGGGTCCAAATCGCACTTTACGACAAAGATCCCGATGGGCAAATATTCTAGTTACAGCGGTTGTAAACAAAATTCCCAGTTCGATCATAATTTTAAGTATTTGGACGATAACATGATGCAAAGAGAATCCTGAAAATGACCAAGATGATCATTTTTCATGTCATTGTTAAACTTCCAGCCAGTGAAGTTAGAAAGTTGAGGTTCTGGCCAAAAACTGGACCGAGAAGTAGGGGAGAACGGGGTAATATGCAGGGCTGCCTTTACCTGTCACTAGGCCCCGGGGCTGAGAGGTTTCGTAGGCCCCCCGGGCGGCGGTCTTACAATACAGATGCGTTAAAGCCATGTTTGTCTACACCACAATATCTCTATTGATGAAATACAAATACTCTTAAGGTAACATGTACTTAAACCCCTTCCTGGTCTAATGACTTTTAATAACCAGACTTACTGCAGGTCATTCTCTCTCTCTCTTTCTCTCTCTCTCTCTCTGTGTCCCCATTTCAACTCTGTACTGTCTAATAAAGCTTGAAAATGCCCCAAAAAAATTATCACAACATTTTTTTTAAAGTATCACACAAATCCAGCACAGTTCCCATGTTAGTGTGATGTATTTGGTCGAGAGAAAATGTGTTTCTACTAGAGCAGTTAAAAGAACAAGCAGGACGATGGTCTGTGTCTGTGTCTGTGTGTTGTATTTCTGGATGTGGTTTTGGCCTTTCTTTGAAACCAAAGTGTGAGACATGGAATACTTTGTTGTTTTATTTGCACCACTTCCGACCATGTGTCTCCATACACAAACCTTCACTAGTTGGGCCTTGGGATCTACACTCAACAAAAATATAAACGCAACACTTTTGTTTTTGCTCCCATTTTTCATGAGATGGACTTAAATATCTAAAATTCATTCCAGATACACAATATTACCATTTCTCTCAAACATTGTTCACAAATCTGTCTAAATGTGTGATAGTGAGCACTTCTGCTTTGCTGAGATAATCCATCCCACCTCACAGGTGTGCCACATCAAGATGCTGATCTGACATCATGATTAGTGCACAGGTGTGCCTTAGACTGTCCACAATAAAAGGCCACCCTGAAATGTGCAGTTTTGTCTCACAGCAAAATGCCACAGATGCCACAAGCATTGAGGGAGCGTGCAATTGGCATGCAGCAGGAATGTCAACCAGATCTGTTGCTCGTGCATTGAATGTTCATTTCTCCACCATAAGCCGTCTCCAAAGGCGTTTCAGAGAATATGGCAGTACATCCAACCGGCCTCACAACCGCAGACCACGTGTAACCACACCAGCCCAGGACCTCCACATCCAGCAGGTTCACCTCCAAGATCGTCTGAGACCAGCCACTGAGACAGCTGCTGAAACAATTGGTTTGCATAACCAAACAATTTCTGCACAAACTGTCAGAAACCGTCTCAGGGAAGCTCAACTGCATGCTCGTCGTCCTCATCGGGGTCTTGACCTGACTCCAGCTCGTCGCCGTAACAGACTTGAGTGGGCAAATGCTCACATTCGATGGCGTCTGGCACGTTGGAGAGGTGTTCTCTTCACGGATGAATCTCGGTTTACATTGCTCAGGGCAGATGGCAGACAGCGTGTGTGGCGTCATGTGGGTGAGCGCTTTGCTGATGTCAATGTTGTGGATCGAGTGGCCCATGGTGGTGGTGGGGTTATGGTATGGGCAGGCATCTGTTATGGACGAAGAACACAGGTGCATTTTATTGATGGCATTTTGAATGCACAGAGATACCGTGATGAGATCCTGAGGCCCATTGTTGTGCCATACATCCATGAACATCACCTCACGTTTCAGCAAGATAATGCACGGCCCCATGTTGCAAGGATCTGTACACAATTATTGGAAGCTGAAAATGTCCCAGTTCTTGCATGGCCAGCATACTCACCGGACATGTCACCCATTGAGCATGTTTGGGATGTGCTTGACCGGCGTATACAACAGCGTGCACCACTTCCCACTAATATCCAGCAACTTCGCACAGCCATTGAAGAGGAGTGGACCAACATTCCACAGGCCACAATTGACAATCTGATAAACTCTATGCGAAGAAGATGTGTTGCACTGCATGAGGCAAATGGTGGTCACACCAGATACTGACTGGTTCTGAGTCCCCAGACCCCCAATAAAGCAAAAAAATGCACATTTCAGAGTGGCCTTTTATTGTGGACAGTCTAAGGCACACCTGTGCACTAATCATGATGTCAGATCAGCATCTTGATGTGGCACACCTGTGAGGTGGGTTGGATTATCTCAGCAAAGCAGAAGTGTTTTTATTTCAAATACACTGAAGGAAAAATCTCAACTCCTTAAAGGAATACTTCACCCATACAGAACCGGCATTCTATCATTATTAAATCGCTATTATAATATAATGAATGAGGTTTTGTCTTCCCTCAGTCTTCCCTCAGTCTTCCCTTGGCCCAGCTGTCCTGTTAATCCTAACCCTAGATTTTACCATGAGTGATGTCACACATGGTAAAATGTAGGGTTAGACCAGTGAGACCATAAAACATTCTTTCTGCCTTTTCTCAGGCTAGGATGAACCGATT
The DNA here is from genome assembly GCF_949987685.1 of Ammodytes marinus. Lineage (NCBI taxonomy): Eukaryota > Metazoa > Chordata > Actinopteri > Uranoscopiformes > Ammodytidae > Ammodytes > Ammodytes marinus. Next base: position 31,433,469 of record NC_137231.1, read on the forward strand.
TCTAAAATATTTGTACATTTTTACTAGATAGGATCTCAGAGTTCAATACACCTTCATATTTCCACCGGTGAAGTAGGTCTTTAAGCACTTATATCAACTAAACTTTCCATGATCATTATCGGTACTATAGTACCGATAATGATCGGAATCCTTTATAGTATACTATAAAGGATTATAGAACATTCTTTACACATGTTCATTTTCTGACTTCATGATACATATGTTATTCTTAAAAACACCCTAGGCTAAACACGACACACATTATGGACATGTAGCGGAGATATTTACTAAATTTAACATAAACAAGTGATTTTGGACAACAAGCGTTCTCCAGAATCGCTGACTCCATCTTTAAATCTCAGATGTACACCACATCTATTTCTTCAATTTCAACTTGTTCTAACCTTGCGTTCCAAGTCCTGCTAGTGCTATACCTCCAACCCCCCCCTACACACACACACACACACACACACACACACACACACACACACACACACACACACACACACACACACACACACACGTAGAAGAAGTAGTCCAACCCTTTTTTTTTTCTTCATCTCTGTCGGGAACAATAACAGCCAGTGTGGTTGGCGCTAAGAGGGAGCAGATGCTGCTGCTGCTGCCCACTCACAGTGCACTAAAGCTGGACCGCAGAGCTCTGAATGCCCCCCACCCCCCCTGGTTCTCCCTCCCTCCCTCCTCCAACCAACCCACAGCCACAGAGAAACACAAGGCAGCGACAACCACCTCCAGCAAGGCAAGGAAAGGCAGGGTGGATAGGTTCACATAGAGAAGAGAGAGAGAGGTAGAGAGAGGGGAGAGAGACGGAGAGAGAGAGACAGGGGGAGAGAGACAGGGAGAGGGGAGAGAGAGGACAGGGGGAGAGAGACAGGGAGAGGGAGAGAGAGGGGGGAGAGAGAGAGACAGGGGGAGAGAGACAGGGAGAGGGAGAGAGACAGCG
>NC_137231.1:31434632-31449632 GCF_949987685.1 Ammodytes marinus
CATACTCTTTAACATCCTGTAGGGGGCTTGCTGGAAGGTTTTCACTAATCTAGTTAGCATTTATCAAAAGACTTGTCTGTTATTAGCATCTAGGTGACATGATTTGGTTCAAGTTATCTTTCATTGTTTAGTCAGCCTGATCAGAAATCAACATGGACGCCAGTGGTGAAGCGCCAGCTTCCCAGGGTGTAAGTAATCATATATTAGACATACTTATTTTTGTTAAAATAACAATCTAAATTCATATATTGAATTAGGACATTTGTCTTAACATGCTGATGAAGAAAAAAAAAATCCATCTGTGTTTGTGGGTTTTTTAGCAGAATTTGAAATGTATGTATCCCCAGAGATACGTTGCCTGCTTAGGGGGTAGAAATTTGGTCAATGTTCATTATTCTGAATTTTATTTAAAACTTGAAAGCATGTTGATAATGACTGCAGAACCATATATTATCATGAACAGTTGTGCCCATTACAACATTATTACTGTATTTCACTTTTAAAATGATCTTTCTATATTTATATATACTTAGGGCAGTGCTGCCTGGAAGGCCCTATCCCTAACCGTTGGGGGAGGGGAGTGCCTTCCAGGCACAAAACACAAACTTAACTGCCCAGGGATGGCCAAAGCCACTGACAGGGAAAGTAAGCTGCTGTTAATTAAATATATAATTTCCAGCTGGTGGCTGCTGGTCGTTGTAGGCGCACAGTGTAGCATCATGCCTGCATCGGCTTCAGAGGAGCCTCTGACGCACCTGTGGCAGCTGTTTGAAAGGATCAGGGTGCAGTGACTAATAATCAATCCTGCTTAGTTACAGTTTGGCCTGTCATCCATTGCTTTCCTTGGGCACTGCTTTCCACAAAGGGAGCCATTAAACTGGTACACAAGTAGGACACCGTGCCAGGTTCATGCACACGGCACCATAAAGTCCCTACATTCCTGTTGGACGGCCTCCATTTCACTTCCTTCGTGGACCACAAGCTGTATACTAAGCTGGTGGGTGTTACATTTGTCTGGCCCAGCCTCAGGAGTGATGTAAAGACCTGGGCTAGCTTCAGTTTGGCCTGTCAGCGTGTTCAAGGTACACATGATACCAAAGCCCCCTTTGCGCCGATTCTGGTCCCCGAGAGGCATTTCGACCAGGTCAAAAAGGACCTGGTGGGCCCCCTGCCTTCCTCCCGTAGGTTCACTGACCTCCTCATCCTGGTGGATAGCACCACCAGGTAGCCGGAAGCCATTCCTCTGTATTTGCTGAAGTGGACTGGGCGTTCCTCAGGTCATAGGTAGCCCGTTTTGGTATGCCGGCTGACCTCACCTTGTACAGAGGCCCACAGTTCACATCCGAGCTGCATGGCTAAAGGGTCGCAACTGGGTTGACTGCCTCCTGTGGTTGTTGGCTTGTTTGGCTCTCTGCCCCTAAGGAGGACCTGCAGTTTTCATCTGCTGAATTGGTTTATAGACAGCCACTGGTGGTCCCAGGAAAGTTCCTTCAGGACGCTGCGGTTCTGTGGACGGGCGCGTCACATTGGACTTTTGCCCTGGGCAACTCCAGCCCCTTCACTCAGATCCCCCTGAAGCCTCCCCTATGATGGGCCCTTCTGTGTCCTGGAGGTGGGGACCAAGAACTTTGTGGTGGACATGGGGGATAAGCTAGAGCGGGTCACTATGGACCGTCTCAAGCCTGCCCATCTGGATGTGGCTGATCCAATTTGATGAAACTAGATTGGTAAAACTGAATAAAATTTACTTAAAAAGTAGTATTTGTAATTTAAATGGACAAGATAAACAACAATTTATCATTTCTGTTCATCAAATTAAAAATTTATATTTTTACCATTTCGGCTTTTTTTATACCTTAATAGGGCAACGTATCCTGGGAGATACAACTCGTAAAACCCAAAATATACAAAGTATAAAAAAATTTGATGTGGAAATATTTTTCTTTGGTCTTGAAGAGATGAGTGATAACATGAAAATATTTTTAGAAACTCATTTTCCACTGTTGCCTGTTTAAGGGTTAAGGCAATAATCCACACACACACACACACACACACACACACACACACACACACACACACACACACACACACACACACACACACACACACACACACACACACACACACACACACACACACACACACACACACACACACACACACACACACACACACACCCACCCCTTCAGTTCACTTGATGACTGACCAATGTGTGAGAAAACACTCTCAAAGACAGGAGACTTCTCAGATGACTTTCACATACTTAAGGGTTGGATTTAACATGAAAACGTACAGTCATGTGCTATTAAGTACACTGTTTAAAAGGTCGAGTCAGTCAGTGTGTTTCCATGGCACAACTAGATTGGATTAAGACATGTACCGAACTAGACACTCGAACGGACCGTGTCACTTGTCTGAGTATACATGGCCTTTCAGAAATCGGATAAATGTCCGATGCATGGCTGTCTCCACTATGCTTATCCGACTTCGCTTGTCCGTTATTGTGCCGATTTGTGTGCGAAGTAGATCGGATAAAGGTGTTTACATGCAGTTTAAAAGTCCTGTTGAAGTCTTATTCGTTTAGTTACCCGATTATGAGTCTGCATGTAACCGCACTGAGTGATTCTGGAGAACGCTTGTTGCCCTACCAACTGATCTAAGGGCACCCCAATGCTGACCCCCACCTTTAAGGGGTTCAATTGAACATGAAAAACCTACATTAATTTGCTATAAGTTATCATTAACCTGGAACCAAGATCACATTTCATTTTAAATGTTTTGAGAATTTGAAATAACAATATAACCTTGATGGTTTATAATTACCTTGGAGAGGAATCAGAAACCTCTGGCTTTGGTCCGCTGAGAACAGACTGTAAAACTGTCATGAGTGATGTCTTCAGCAGCAACGGACAATTATTAAATGTAGTATTTTGATCTGTCTACTGCAGGGAACTGATTAAAGCTGGGGTATGTGATTTCTGACTGGTCAAAATTAACATGAGCTGTACACTTCGACCAATCAGAGCGAGGCTCCGATTCTCTGTTCGTATTGGCTGTTGGGACTGTCCATTCACTTTGGCACGACTTTGTTGGTGTAGAGCGTGTCAGGGAGGGACCATAGGGGAGGGACCAAAGAGAACAAGTGGAGCGGTTGAGGTATTTGGATTCGAATCTCTATCCCAACTGCCATTTTCTCCTCAAATCCTCCACCCCAGCTTTAAGAACAAGGTACTTTAATGTTGATGATGACAAAACCATGAAGGCAAGGCAGGGCAGGACAAGTGTATTTAAATAGCACAATGGGGCAAAGACAGAGGACAGAAAGCTTGTCATTTGCAATAGGCTACTTCTAACTGCGCTCACATTTAAACCTGCAGTGTGTAGAATTTTGGGTTTTATTTCCTAGCAGATTTTGTAGAAAGTAATTATAATATCCATAAGTACATTTAATTTAGTGCATAATAGCTGACATTTTTTTTTTAAATTATTATTTTTTCCCTTAAAATGGGTCTCATATATGTCCATATTTCTGCATATCTTGGACCAAGGCCTAGTGCCGCCATCTTGAAAGTGTCATAGTTGGAATGTCATCAGGTGCATTGTTTAATATTTAGAATTGTTCTTGTCCTTGAAGGCCACTGTAGCTTCTGTTATTATTCAAAAGGGTTGGGGTTACCCAGGGAGTGTTGCATTCTAGAACTTTGTAGAACTTTCTTGATGATGTCATATTACACACTGCACCTTTAAACTTTCATGAACGTTAGTAGCAGCGGCAAATGCTGGATTTTCAACGTTAAATACTCAGCAGTTGAGTAGGAGGTCCCTAATGTGGACACAAGTCACATAGCTGTTCACACTATACTATTTGAATGCGGACACATCGGACACAAGCGACGTAAACCACCTCCGAATGTGGTTTTTGTGATCCGATCTCAAAGCGTCTGCTATGCGTCCATAGAGTGTTTCCACCTGTAGTGAGAGCTGTCCACTTGTTTTCGGATCACTTAAAAGGGGCAGTGTGTAATATGACATCATCAAGAAAGTTCTACAAAGTTCTAGAATGCAACACTCCCTGGGTAACCCCACCCCTTTCGAATAATAACAGAAGCTACAGTGGCCTTCAAGGACAAGAATAATTCTAAATTTTAAACAATGCACCTGATGACATTCCAACTATGACACTTTCAAGATGGCGGCACTAGGCCTTGGTCCAAAATATGCAGAAATATGGAGACCCTTTCTAAGGGAAAAAATAATAATTCAAAACATTTTTTCAGCTATTATGCACTAAATTAAATGTACTTATGGATATTATAATTACTTTCTACAAAATCTGCTAGGAAATAAAACCCAAAATTCTACACACTGCAGGTTTAAACCACATGTTGGTGCTAGGTGGAAACGTGGTTCAAGTTATAGGGGCTTCAGAAACACATTTTGGGATCACACACACTAGTGGCTAGCGTTTGAAAACAGTCTCCCCATGTGTATGTAGGTCTTGGAGATGGAACAAACTACTGTGTGTGTGTGTGTGTGTGTGTGTGTGTGTGTGTGTGTGTGTGTGTGTGTGTGTGTGTGTGTGTGTGTGTGTGTGTGTGTGTGTGTGTGTGTGTGTGTGTGTGTGTGTGTGTGTGTGTGTGTGTGACGTCCAAATGTTCCCTTACAACATTTCCTGTTGGGGCAAGATGAAAGGCTTTTGTGGCCTTATATCACTGTAACTGCAGGTGTGGAGGCTCCAGTGTCACTGTGTGTGTGTGTGTGTGTGTGTGTGTGTGTGTGTGTGTGTGTGTGTGTGTGTGTGTGTGTGTGTGTGTGTGTGTGTGTGTGTGTGTGTGTGTGTGTGTGTGTGTGTGTGTGTGTGTGTGTGTGTGTGTGTGAGAGACATCTGCACATTTGGATAAGCATCTGAGGGTTCAATCGAATTCAACACCTTGCAGGTAAATGTTTGGATATCTATCAAAAAACATGTGTGTGTGTGTGTGTGTGTGTGTGTGTGTGTGTGTGTGTGTGTGTGTGTGTGTGAGTGTGTTCTGGCTTGTCATCAAAGGAGGTATCATCACTACATGGCTTTATCAAACATGAGAACAATACCTTTGTGATCTCTTGTGGTGCATTCATGTGAAGTCAAAAACGTAAAAAAAACAAATTGCAGATGAAGGCACGTCAACGCCTGCTCAAGTCGGAACAACAACAGCTAAAAGATTTGCCTACCGTCGTCATAGCATCCATATCCTTCATTGTTGTTATTACAATCCTATTTTGAAAGCACATGGACACACTAAAATCTAAAAAATTGACTTTCCAACATAGAAATTCTGACTATCTGAGGAGCACTTGAATGCAGCATTAGCCCAGTAGTAGGAGCAGTCCATAGAAGACAACTCCTGTTTATAGTTTTGCCATTCAGCTTGTTTACGTTAACCGCCGTCTATTTGAGTTTAGACAAACGGACAGCGGGCCAGCCAGGTGTGGAGGCTCCCATTTGTGTGTGTGTGTGTGTGTGTGTGTGTGTGTGTGTGTGTGTGTGTGTGTGTGTGTGTGTGTGTGTGTGTGTGTGTGTGTGTGTGTGTGTGTGTGTGTGTGTGTGTGTGTGTGTGTGTGAAAATGACTGGCAGACATTTTAGCCGGTTTCCTAAAATTGTCTTGAAAATCATTGTCTTCGTTTTCAAGGCTCATTGAAAATCTATTCTAATGAGCAGGACGTGTGTGCGTGTGTGTGTGTGTGTGTGTGTGTGTGTGTGTGTGTGTGTGTGTGTGTGACGGTCTCTTGTTCACATAAACGGCCCCATTGCTCATGTATTTTTTAGGACGTGGATACATGATGAATTACTCCAATTTATTCTGTCTTTTGTTTAAAAAATGCGATGCAATCATAAAGGATAATATATAAGCTACTCAAAACCACGACCGCAGCGGATAGGACTATAAAAGATCAGGTTTTATGAGCTGACATGCTTTGATTAGCAGAGCAAGAACGTCGGCCAAAAAAAATGCTTTTGTATTGCTGTTACCACTCATTGAAGAGACACACACACTCCTCATCTCAATAACACAGGACCTCAAATGAAAGGAAATATGTGTTGTGAAATAACTTATCCCTGCGTTCCGATCCCCATACTTCCCTACTATTTAGTATGCCAGAAAAAGATTTAGGATGTCCCAATAATACATGTACGTCAATCGTAGTATGCTGAAAATACATAAATGCCCCACTAACTCCAACAGCATTTTGGAGTATTCGTCTTTATTCTTGACATTTCTCGACATAATAGAAAAAAATCTTCCTTATCTGATATTTTTTTCTCTCCTGTTGCCCTAAAACTATTCTGTACTTTAGTATGTAGTGTAGTAAAAAGACTAAAACTCTTCTGTACTTTAGTATGTAGTGTAGTAAAAAGACTAAAACTCTTCTGTACTTTAGTATGTAGTGTAGTAAAACGAAAGAGTATGTGATTTGGAACGCAGGGTTGCTTTAAAATTGAAGCCAACTGTTTGATTTAGTTACACGGAGAGAGAGTAAAGGATCACAAGCGTGCCGACAGTAAAATAAGTGGATCTCAATTCAATTTCATTTCCCTGTATTTTCACTAGAAAGACACTGAGCTTTCCGGGGCGCCCTTAGCTCAGTTGGTAGGGCGTCCCCCCCCCCCATGGGCCTCGGCCAGCAGCGGACCCGGGTTTGATTCCAGCCCGCGGTCGTTCTCTGCATGTCACTCCCCTCTCTGCCCCATTTCAACTCTGTCTCTACACTATCAATAAAGACACTGAGCTTTCCCTCATTTACAGTGACCCACAATCCAGTGCGCACGTGAAGTGACGTCACATCGACGAAGCCTCCATATGAAAACAAACGGGGATGCGACGGATATAAAAGCAAGAGGCAAGATCAAGGCGCAATGTTATGATGAAATAAATAAGTAAAAGTACGTCCCAATGCTAGCCTACTGCATCCTAACTAGATTATTTGTATGGTCAGATGTAGTAATTGAAAGGATTTATATAGCGCTTTTTTGGAGATATAGAATGTACAGTACATAAGGAAAAGAAAAAAACAGGAAAGCAAGATGTAGTATGTAGAATAGGAAAAAGAAAGAGGAGGAGATTTGGAACGCAGGGTCAGACACCTGGGCAGTCCTCTCTCTCTGCCACCCTTAGTAACCCAGGGAGGTCAAAGTTCAAAGGCCAATCAGCTCCAGATGATGTTGTTAAAGCTGCTAGAAAATCTCTGCATACTCTTTTTTTTTCTATTCTACATACTACATCTGACCATAAAAATAATCTAGTTAGGATGCAGTAGGCATACTATTGGGACATACTTTTACTCTTTTTATTTCATCATAACATTGCGCCTTGATCTTGCCTCTTGCTTTTATATCCGGCGCATCCCCGTTTGTTTTCATATGGAGGCTTCGTCGATGTGACGTCACTTCAGGTGCGCACTGGATTGTGGGTCACTGTAAATGAGGGAAAGCTCAGTGTCTTTAAAAAAAAAAATGTAAGATACTTTTTTGGCATTGTTATGCTTTATTGATAGTGTAGAGACAGAGTTGAAAATGCCAAAAAATTATCTTTAAAAAAAATGAAAAAAATAAATTCATGTTAACTCACATAGAGCGCCCCCGGTGGTAGAATGCTCCGTGGCTTCTCTGGGCCTCAGCAGCTGATCTCTTCTGATCAAACTCCTCCCGGCTGAGGACTGAACCTTTGTGTCCGTGCAACACCAACGCACGGGCCAACGCAGGACTCTATGGGGGACAAAACAGAGGATAGGAGTTAAGTTCATTTAAGTTACTTTATTGGTCAAGGTTATATTGAAATTTGTCCTTACGCATACCCATTAACTTCTATTTAATTTCCCCCATAGAGTCGTGAGGTGGCTAGTTATGGGGGACAAGGAGTTAGGTTAAGTTCTTTATTATTTATTTATTCTATGATAGACAAGACAGAGAATAAAAAATAAAAAATAAAACATAAAAAATAAATAAATAAATAAATAAATAAATAAATAAATAAATAAATAAATAAATAAATAAATAAATAAAATAAAATAAAATAAAATAAAATAAAATAAAATAAAATAAAATAAAATAAAATAAAATAGAATAGAATAGAATAGAATAAAATACTTTATCATTCAGCCAAGCCAACTCAGGACTCTATGGGGGACAAAACAGAGGATAGAAGTTAAAGACCTACTTCACCGGTGGAAATATGAAGGTGTATTGAACTCTGAGATCCTATGTAGTATAAATGTGCAAACATTTTAGAAATCGGTTCATCCTAGCCTGAGAAAAGGCAGAAAGAGTGTTTTATGGTCTCACTGTCTAACCCTATATTTTACCATGTGTGACATCACACGACTCTATGACCCTGTTTCCACCTGGCATTAATATGTGGTTCTGAGGAATCCGATCGTTATATGTAAATGTAATATGCTTGTTCACACCTGGCCTTAACAATGCGTCTTCTATGCGCGTTTGCGATCCGGATTCGAATTCCCCGCGCTGTATGGAAATCAGCTCGTACATCATTTCCGCTTATACACTCCATCTTCAATGTTTTCTGTTTTCTGTTGTCTGTTTACCTGCAACGGTGCGCTTTTATGACGTGAATTGTCGCGTGAATGAGTACGCGTTTCCGCCCAGTCACTCGCCGCAGTTGAGTGGGCGGGGCCTAATGTGTATGAGATGCGCATACGCGTTTCCACTGTTAATGGGTATGTGGATAAGTGGTCTCAAACCACCTCCGAATGTGGATAATTTCAATGCGCATTCAATGCGCATTGAGCGTGTTTCCACCTGTAGTTAGCGCGATCGGATCCTAAAAACCACATATTAATGCCAGGTGGAAACAGGGTCTATGGGAGACTAGACAGAATAAAAGTTAAAGCTGGTGTATGTGATTTCTGATTGGTCAAAATTAACATGAGCTGTACACTTTGACCAATCAGAGCGAGGCTCCGATTCTACGTTCTTATTGGCTGTTGGGACTGTCCATTCACTTTGGCACCGACTTTGTTGGTGTAGAGAGCGTGTCAGGGAGGGACCATAGGAGAGGGACCAAAGAGAACAAGTGGAGCGGTTGAGGTATTTGGATTTGAATCTCTATCCCAACTGCCATTTTCTCCCCAAATCCTCCACCCCAGCTTTAAGTTAAGTTCTTTATTATGTATTTATTCTGTGGGAGACGAGACAGACAATAGAACAGAATAGAAAAACAGCATTCACTGATTTAGAAAAAAAAGTGATTTTGTCAACAAGTGTCATTGGCATTTCACTTCCTTCCCCCAAATATGAAAGTTATTGCGCAAGTGTGTGTGTGTGTGTGTGTGTGTGTGTGTGTGTGTGTGTGTGTGTGTGTGTGTGTGTGTGTGTGTATTACCAAGCATGCATGTGTCATCTGCCTCTATACAGGGATTTGTTTTAGCTACATTATTCCAATCACCGTTTTTTTTTTTCAGACCCGCGGTCATTAAAGCCAAAGCAAGTCATCATCTCAAACCAAAAATCACACACACACACACACACACACACACACACACACACAGACACACACACACACACACACACACACACACACACACACGCACACACACACAGACACACACACACACACACACACACACACACACACACACACACACACACACACACATCAAAGCGGAGGCCACATGTCGCCCTACACAGCATCTGCACCCGACAGGAAAAGTTATATTTGAGTTTGACTTTCATGTGGTTCACCAGAAAATGACTGGCAGACATTTTAGCCAAAAGTTTCGCTAAAATTGTCTTGAAAATCATTTGTCTTCGTTTTCAAGGCTCATTGAATATCTATTTTAATGAGCTGTGTGTGTGTGTGTGTGTGTGTGTGTGTGTGTGTGTGTGTGTGTGTGTGTGTGTGTGTGTGTGTGTGTCTGTGTGTGTGTCCTCTTTACAGGATGTGGGTTAATACTTTTCAACATGTACTCTGTCATATACTAAACTTGAATTCGTCATAAATAACGCTAGATAAATATAGATGTAGTTGGATGAAGCCAGAGTTACAATCTTTATTTCATTTTTATATGAATCAAAAAATAGTAGTATGTACTTGTCTTCAAAAATTATTTGTCACAATACAACACTTAAATGTACATTACGGACTTTCGATTTATACTAGTATGAAAGAAGGCATGTTATGGAAGATAAATACCCCCAAAAAAGCAAATTTTATTTTTTCTTAACCTTTATTTCTACAGGTAAATCCCATTGAGACCGAAGACTCTTTATCAAGGGAGACCTGTTCCCATTTACACGTTACCATTCACACACACATTCATACACCGATAGCAGCAGGCTAACTATCGACATTCACACGAGGCAAGGTGGGTGAAGTTGTCTTGCCCAAGGACACAACAACCATGACACAAGTGGCAGGGCGGGGATCGAACCTCCAACCCTTTGATCATCGGCCGACCCGCTCTACCAACTGAGCCACAGTTAAATCACTTTTCTCAATTCTAAAGCCACAGTTTGCCAGAGTCAAGTCCTACATCCCATAATCATCAAAGTAACAAAGAATTGGTTTATAATTAGCAGATGTATCAGAGCTTAGGCCTTATCACCGTGGCTACACACAGGTCAGGTGACTCGTGATGTCACAACACGGGGTGAGGGGTTCTGATGGTGATCGACTGCAGAGTAGTATCAGGGTCAAGATAGGACACATACACACACACACACACACACTCTAACACACACACACACACACACACACACACACACACACACACACACACACACACACACACACACAGTCAGTAAGCCCAAATATGTCCACACACACACACACACACACACAGTCAGTAAGCCCAAATATGTCCACACACACACACACACACACACACACACACACACACACACACACACACACACACACACACACACACACACACACTTCAGAGTGTGGACACAGGTGTTCAAACAAAGTGGCCTCCAAGTGCAGCTGCAGCAACCAAATAACATTAGCAGGAGAGCCATCTGCTGGGCATAGGCAGGAGTGTCTATTTTGTGATTGGCAGGTTAAATTTAAAGCCTTTTCAGATAGATGGATGGATGGATGGATGGACGGACGGACGGACGGACGGACGGACGGACGGACGGACGGACAGACAGACAGACAGACAGACAGACAGACAGACAGACAGACAGACAGACAGACAGATAGATAGATAGATAGATAGATAGATAGATAGATAGATAGATAGAATTAGAATTGAAGTAAAACCAAAGACCTATGAACTCTGCTAATTTGCTAAACATCCATATTACATACACCACTGGGCTTTTCAAATGTGTTGTGACAAAACATGACAATCTGATGACAGTTTTGTTGACTTCAATGCTCTGAAATTCTCGAACACATTATGAGAATTGACAGAGGTGATCTGCTTTCTCCTTAACGCGGGATGTTAAAGACCTACTTCACCGGTGGAAATATGAAGGTGTAGGCCTACTGAACTCTGAGATCCTATGTAGTATAAATGTGCCAAAAATTAAGAAATCGGTTCATCCTAGCCTGAGAAAAGGCAGAAAGAGTGTTGTATGGTCTCACTGTCTAACTCTACATTTGCAGGACAGCTGGGCCAAGGGAAGACTGAGGGAAGACTGAGGGAAGAAAAACCTCATTCATTATATTATAATAGCGATTTTATAATGATAGAACGCCATTCCCTTTTGGGTGAAGTATTCCTTTAAATGATGGGCTGCTTGGTAAAGCCATAATCTAAACCTCTATTATCAGACCTGTATGTTACTGCCATCTAGCGGGCGACCACATACACTACACCCACACACTCACAACTTTACCCCATGACAAGAAAGTTAATTTGTGTAACTCCACATACACTGCTTTAAGTTAATAAGAAGCGTGTGAAAACTGTCGAGAACTGTTAAAAACTAATGTTATTTAAATAGTTGAATTCAAGCCAGGTTAAAAAACTGTTAGAAAAATAGGGGTAGACAGCTTACGCTTTTTTTTTTTTCTTTAAATAGGTCTACTTTGTTTTTATTTTTATTTTTAAAGAACACAAATACACAACTGAAAAAGTCAACACACGAACAAAAGACAAAACAAAATAAAAATAAAACTAACATGGCGTACCCTACTTCAAAGGTTTAGCCTTCGTTGTTTTGAGTATAAGATCACCATAGGCCAGACTCTATGCAAAATATTGGCAAGTGTGTTATCTTGCTCACTAGCGATATAAAAATAATTCCTAGAAAGCCCATTAAATACATATAATATCCGTAACGATATAAGCTTCAATACGGCATATAGTTAGCAAAGTAAACGTGAATAAAATCAATAAGAAGTAAAGGTTTAAAATATTGCTCTACTATCTCACACACCACGGCAACATTAGCTAGATGCTACCGTTGCTATATTGGAAGTCACTTATTCAAACAAGTAATTTCGTGCTAATATGAACTCGTTGAAGTATTTCGTGTATGCCGAATCAAAAAGGGGATATTGGGGATTTTAGAAAGTTGGAAGTTGTGTTGTAATAATATACACTGTTGCATAATTGTCAAGATATCCTTAAAATGACAGTTAGGAGAATGCCAGTTCTGTCATGGCGAGAAAAAAAAACGTAGGTTAGTTTTAGACAGTGATAACGCTACAAAATCAATAGTTAAATCTTGAATGAAACTCACTTTCAGGTAGAATAAATCCATCGGGGTGATTTTGGAGTCCAGATAATCCTCGTAGACTTTAAACTGAGTCAGGGAGTCATGGAAACGGGCCGCGGTGCTGCTGTACTCCATCTTCACGCGCTGGCTCTGTGTTGTAACAGCGCTGCCATGGCAACCTGTACATTTCACGTCACAGGAACAGGAAAGTCAGCATAATCACGTGCCACACAATTAACTTTTTTAATCAACTTTATGTGCAAATTCACTGTTCAAATATATACAATAATATACAATACATTAAGTATTAGGGCAAGGAAGAAAATAATTAAGATAATTTTCTTTAGGAGGAAGTTATTCTTCTTTTTTTAGAGGAAGATTTTGTTTGGGAGGAATAAAATGTCTTCCTAAAAAAAGAAATCCTCCACTTTTGTTTCGAAATATTGAGTTTCTTCTCGAAATGGTTAGTGAAAAAAAAAACGTGTTCTAAATGTTTCTCCACTGAACAAATTGGCATACAACAAAAAAGCTAGAAAAAGGCCTGTAAGGCTACTGTGTTCTCTGTGAGACACACACACACACACACACACACACACACACACACACACACACACACACACACACACACACACACACACACTCACACACACACACACACACACACACACACACACACACACACACACACACACACACACACACACACACACACAAACAAACACACACACACACACACACACACACACACACACACACACACACCAAGACAAAAGCAAACAAATGTGCAGATGCAAGTTTGGAAGAGATGTACTATGGACAACAAGGGAACCTGCTTAAAGTAAAGACTGTCACGCCTACACACACACACACACACACACACACACACACACACACACACACACACACACACACACTCACACACACACACACACACACACACACACACACACACACACACACACACACACTCACACACACACACACACACACACACACACACACACACACACACACACACTCACACACACACACACACACACACACACACACATACACACACACACACACACACACACACTCACACACTCACACACACACACACACACACTCACACACACAATCACACACACACACACACACACACACACACACACACACACACACACACACACACACACACACCTGCTTAAAATAAAGACTGTCACGCAAACCCGTCTCATCTCTGAGGTCATCGAGTGTTTTCTTACCTAGAAATAAAAACCTGATAAATGTTTTAACACATTTATGAATAATGGATTAAAACTTGTGTTGTTCTAAGTCTTTGTCAAACGTCTTTTTCATGGTGATTACTCCCTCTCTCTCTCTCTCTCCCTCTCTCTCTCCCTCTCTCTCTCTCTCTCTCTCTCTCTCTCTCTCTGTCACAGTCTCTCTCTCTCTGTCTGTCTCTCACTCTCTCTCTCTCTCTGTGTGTCTCTCTCTCTCCCTCTCTATCTCCCTCTCTCTCTCCCTCTCCCTCTCTCTCTGTCTCCCTCTCTCTCTCTCTCTCCCTCTCTCTCTCTCTCTCTATTTCTCTCTCTCACTCATTTTCACCTTCAAAATGTTTATTAAATAACGGTGGTAAAAAAAAGTCTTACGTTTGGTTCCAGGTTCCTCCAAAATAATTGAGTTTTGATTTACAACGACAGAATTATTCAATGCTAAAGAATTACATGTAGAGAAAATATGTTTTGGTAAACTAACTGCCGGCTATTCAAATGTAAACAAACCCCCCTCCTCTGTAAACTGCACAGTGCAAAAATGGTTATACAAGAAAAAATATGTACATCTTAAAGGTGCAGTGTGTAATATGACATCATCAAGAAAGTTCTACAAAGTTCTAGAATGCAACACTCCCTGGGTAACCCCAACCCTTTAGAATAATAACAGAAGCTACAGTGGCCTTCAAGGACAAGAACAATTCTAAATTTGAAACGATGCAGCTGGTGACATTCCAACTATGACACTTTCAAGATGGCGGCACTAGGCCTTGGTCCAAAATATGCAGAAATATGGACATATATGAGACCCTTTCTAAGGGAAAAATAAATAATTAAAAACTTTTTTTTCAGCTATTATGCACTAAATGAAATGTACTTATGGATATTATAATTACTTTCTACAAAATCTGCTAGGAAATAAAACCCAAAATTCTACACACTGCAGGTTTAAACCTGCAGTGTGTAGAATTGTGGGTTTTATTTCCCAGCAGATTTAGTAAGTAATTATAATATCCATAAGTACATTTAATTTAGTGCATAATAGCTGAAATTTTTTATTTTTATTTTTTTCC
>NC_137231.1:31459632-31462132 GCF_949987685.1 Ammodytes marinus
CCTTTTGAATTATAATATGTTGTATTTGATTTTGTTCAGAGTTGCTTTCAAGTGTTTAGAAAATTAGCTTTGCTTAATTGACCAAACCCCATCATTCTTTTACTAGTCCGACATTAGTTCTGGAATGTGTGGCTAGCTTTCAGGATTCTAACTTCTTACAATATTTGTTGTTATGGTAGTTTCAGAGTGGAAAAAGTAAGTGGATCAGTTTACCCCCTTGATTTTTCAGGTCTGTCTCAGTTTACCCCACAGGGGGTAAAGTGAGCCACATGACAACTTTTTTTAAAACAATCATATTTTCACTGCCCTTTGTCGTGAAAAAATTCTGCTAATGCCCATTTCTAGGAAACACCCTGAATTAATGGGAAATGTGTAAATTTGAGTGATAAATCATTTTAGCTCGCTTAGAGGGCAGCAAATGTAAAAAGTGGCTCATATTACCCCGTTCTCCCCTATATATATATATATATATTTTAACAAGCTAAATGTGGGGCCCCGATCTTCGAAGGCCCCCATTCCAAAAAATAAATAATTGACTGGCTCGTGATTGGCCCCTGACCCTTGCAAGGAGATCAGGGGCCTGCGCATGACTAAGGCATGTGTGCGTGAGAGTAAGCAGGAGCAAGCCGACATTGAATTGAACTGGTGGCAAAAATAAACAGCGATGTTTCTATGGGGATGTTTAGCTGTACAGATATAAGTGCTGGCAAAGCTAGAACAGTTTAAGACTCCACATCACTGTGGCAACACAACCTATCTATCAGCTCAGAAAGCGCAGAGAAAAGTCTGATAAATACATGAGAGTGATGGCCCAGGCAAGTTTCAGTAAGTTTAAAGAAGTGCCACACTGTTACTGTCTTTGAAATGCATTTAGACATTTTAAGGGGAAAACACATTGTATTTATTGTTTCAACTATTGAGTTATTTGTAGAACAGCATGCTAGTGTAGGACAAGAAGATTGATTTTCTGAATTTTCAATGCTGCTTTATTTTTATGTTTTAAATTGGGAAAGACATGTTCCAAAACGACCTGTATTTAAAAAGAAATCAAGCAAGTAGGCTAATTTCATTTAACTTTTATTTATCCTCGAGAGACCAATTGAGGGGTGACCCTCATTTTCAATGACGTCGAGTTCAAACAAATTCAAAGGAAAAACAACAATACATACACAATATTCAACGCAAATACATCAAATACACAACAACAGGTGAAGAGTTAAACATTTGAAACATTTACACAGTGGTGAAGAGTGGCAGCAATTAAAATGAAATGGGTGAAAGTACAATATAGCCTAATTAAAACAGTTACAGGTAGAGTTTGGCAGATTTAAAATAGTTTGTTTAAATTGGTTAAAGGATATGAAGTTATTTAGTTTAATTTGTTGCTGTAAGTTGTTCCAGGAGTCAGGGGCACTGAAGCTAAAAGCTGTCTTTCCCAGCTCAGACCGGGCTTGTGGGACATAAAGCATAAGCATGTCAGTGGAGCGGGTCTGATAAAGCCCATCTGAGATTTGCAGCAATTCAGTTAAATAACGAGGAAGCTTCCCGGTCAAGGCTTTGTAAATAAAAACATGCCAATGTGCGTCACGTCTCTCTTTAAGGGAGGACCACCCAACCTTTTCATATAAAAGACAATGGTGTGTGTCATAAGCATCTCCTGTGATGAACCTTAAAGCAGAGTGAAAAACAGAGTCCAGGAGTTTAAGACATGAATGTGATGCATGCCAATAATAACCATTAATGAATTACAGGCTATCACATCACAGTAGGCCTATTGTCCACAATAATCACAGCCCCCCATCCATAAAGGAACTTTAAAAAGTTGAATTTGCACTTGATGTGCCTACACAAGTGTATGGTCTATTATTTGTATTTAGTGTGTCTGCATAGTATTGCACCAAAACAGTAGAAGTTTTCTTTAATTGTGTTTTGTACTGTCTGTACAACTGTATTCAAATAAACAGTTGTTTATTTCTATAGTGCGCATTGGCATCTTCGAGCAAAATACCCCCAACATTTTCGCCTCCTGTGACCCTGGCCAGTGACCACCTTGACTAAGACATTTTCTGGGGGAAACACCGGTAAAAGTAATGATTTGGTCATTCCTCAAATAAATGTATTGTGGAGTTGTCTGGCTCAGAGAGCCATGTGTAATGTAAGACCACCTTTCAGGGGGCCCATCAGGACTTTTTGTATAGGGGCCCAGAATTTGGTGCTACGCCCCTGCACACACCTCCGACATTACATTTCTCTTTCATCTTCGGTGTTTGGTTTCAAAGTCTGTAAATGAGTTTTCTTATCAGTGAGATGGTTTGAGTGACAGCAGCAGATCTGCCTTTGTTCTGGTTAACACCTCATTATGGAGGTATGGCACACACACACACACACACACACACACACACACACACACACACACACACACACAAACACACACACACACACACACACACACACACACACACACACACACACACACACACACACACACACACACAGCATG
>NC_137231.1:31469632-31472132 GCF_949987685.1 Ammodytes marinus
TAAATCTGGCCACAAGAATCGGGACATCCTAAATCTTTTTTCTACATACTATATAGTAGAAAGTATGCGATTCGGAACGCAACCTTATTGTCATAATCAGTGAATATCCCCTCATGATCTGCTACCTGTACGTGCTGTGTGCACACTAGAAAAAGGAGAAATTCACTGATTTTGACAATAAACTGTTTTTTAGCCGATTTTCTCAGCCCCAAAGCGCTTTACATTTCTTACCACATTCACCCACACACACTCACACACCGATGACAGTAGCCGCCATGCAAGGCGCTCTCTGAACCATCGGGAGCAATTTGAATGGGGTTCGAACTTAGTTTAGTTTAGTTTAGTTTAGTTTAGTTTGTGCAGATAAACAAGATTAAAATGGCAAGAAGATGCGCATAGACATACATAAATGCACGGGTGGGACAAAAGAAACTCCAAAGGGCTTATGAAGGATGTCCACCTGACATTAAAATACAATAAGGTAAAAAAAAAAAAAAAAAAAAAAAAGACAAATAAATATTAATAAATAAATAAAATTGAAGAGATAAAACTACAAAGTCATGTTACAAAGATGAAAATACATCTAAGTACATATAGTAAAAAAGCAATGTAAAGATGTAACTAACAAGCAAAAAGACAATATAACATACATTCAGTTTAACACAGTATCCTAAGCTTTTAAAATGAGGTACATTTTAAGATGTTTTTTGAAAGTAACTAAAGATGAGTGTTTACGTAGAGTAACAGGAAAGCTGTTCCAAATGACTGGACCTCTATCCCTAATTGAAAACTGTCCAAGATTTGTTCTGTAAAACTGACGGTGAAGGAGATCTACAGATCTGGTCTGATGACTATGGATCTGTGACCTGGTTATAAAAAAACATCCGACCCTGCACTCCAGAGGCAATCTCCCTACCATTGCAGGCTTGTGGTGACATCAGGGGTTAACTTGACACTTGTAAACCAGTTTGTAAACACTGCCATACTGAGAAATACAGAGAGAGTTTTGTAGATTTTGTAGCTGATAGGCTTAATCAACTTTGTGACAACTTGTTTTGGCGATGGCTTGAATGTAACCGACCTTAATTTATATGAAAAAAGTTACGCACTATAGCTTTAATATTATAAACCTGCAAATATTATCAACAATATAGTCAAACAAATACACACATCTGGCTGCTGAACAACCACAAGCTAAACCAGGCATCCCAGAAGTGTGTGTGTGTGTGTGTGTGTGTGTGTGTGTGTGTGTGTCTGTCTGTCTGTCTGTCTGTCTGTCTGTCTGTATGTCTGTGTGTCTGTGTCTGTCTGTCTGTCTGTCTTTGTCTGTCTGTCTGTCTTTGTCTGTATGTCTGTGTGTCTGTGTCTGTCTGTCTTTGTGTGTGTGTGTGTGTGTGTGTGTGTCTGTGTGTCTATCTGTGTCTGTCTGTCTGTCTGTCTGTCTGTCTGTCTGTCTTTGTGTCTATCTGTCTGTCTATCTGTCTGTCTGTCTGTCTGTCTGTCTGTCTGTCTGTCTGTCTGTCTGTCTGTCTGTCTGTCTGTCTGTGTGTGTGTGTCTGTCACAAAAAGTCAAAAAATTAAAATAAAAGGAAACTTGCTATAGGAGCCACATCCAATATGTGTGTAGTGTGCTCCGTGGGGTTTGACTCCCGGGTGACTGGTTGACGCGCTGTGTGTCTCAATGTTTGTAGCCTAGTTGTGGTTGTTAAACAATGACTGAACCAAGCGATCATCTCCGGTGCAGACCGTTTATTTTGACACCAATTACGGTACATGTGATTACGGAATACATAGACATTTATAATGTCTATGACGGAATACGTTTGTTAGTTCCTCAGTGATAACAACTGTCAGCTTCTAGCGGTCAAAAACCGTGAGCCCTTCCGGGGTCAAACAACAAACAAACAATCAAGTGACACACCTTTTATACCTGTGCCCCAGGCAATAGGGCAGTGACACCAGGTGGACAACACATGACATGACAACATATAGATACCCAAAAACTGGCTCTTACACTTGCATACCAGCGTTATAGATATTCCCTGCGCGCTAGACGGCTGATGGATTTATTTCCGAGGTCTTTTTTGTTAAGCAGTGACTTGAAATCCAACACAGTGTTATGGTTAAAACAATCTTCATGTTACAAATCTAAGACTTCCAGTCGACTGCCTGTCTCCACTTCATGTCACGCGGGATTCTAACACACACACATGGGCTGGTAAATGCACACACACACAGACAGACAGAAACACACACACACATGCATACACACACACACACAGACAGACAGAAAGACACACACACACACACAGACAGACAGAAAGACACATACACACACACACAGACAGAAAGACACACACACACACACATATACATAAAGACACACACACACACACACACACACACACACACACACACACACACACACACACATACACACACACACACACAGACAGACAGAAAGACACACACACACACACACACACATACACACACACAC
>NC_137231.1:31497132-31524632 GCF_949987685.1 Ammodytes marinus
CCTTGGAAAGACTTTTAAGCTTTTAGCCACAGTGCCCCTGACTCTTGTAACCACCTACAGCATCAAATTAAAATACAGTCAAGACCGATATTATTCAAACCCCTGGCAAATTTAGCCAATTTTTGTTCCAATGTTAATAAAAGCTGAAAAAAAAATTCCACAATGGTGCCCCTTGTACATCGTCTTAATATATTTTGGGAGAAGCCTGTGTCATCTCCAATCAAGAAAAAAGCCTGATGGTTTCATAAAAGTTAAAGGCCTACTTCACCGGTTTGAATATGAAGGTGTATTGAATTCTGAGATCCTATGTAGTATAAATGTGCGAAAAAAATTGAAATCGGTTCATCCTAGCCTGAGAAAAGGCAGAAAGAGTGTTTTTTTTTAACCCTATATTTCTCTTTCTCGTGACATCACAGAAAGAGAAATATAGGGTTAAAAAAAAACGTACTTTGTAAATATTACTGTGATGTCACAGTAATATTTACAAAGTACGTTTTTTTTTAAAGGGATAGTTTGGAATTTTATTTCTAACATTATTCTATCAACACAGACATTTACATCGATAGTCTGGCGTTATAATTGATTGGCCTCGGCTGTACTGTGGAGTGGGTAAGACTAGTTTTAGTAGCAGCTCTAATTGGACCCCAATCCTGTGCACTAGTAGGGTTGGGTATCAGTTAGGTTTATTTCGATACCGGTTACTACTCGGTACTTTTGAAACGGTTCCGGTGCTTAAACGGTACTTTTACCGATACTTTAAAAACTCAAAATACACATACTTTGTCAAAAAACAATGCCCTTTTATTTCCAGTGTCACTGCCAAGTGCCAACACAATTAACTTAAACAATATAAATAGAAGAACATAAAAATTAACAATTATTAAATAAAATTCACACAATTTAGATAATATCAAACACAACAAACAATATAACTAGAAAATGCATTTCCTGCTGAAAATGCGTGTGAATGCTGAAACAGCTTACGCTAAACTGGATAGCTGAGTATGAAGATTTGAAAAAGTTTAAAAAGGTTTATAAATGTTTAATAATGGAGATTGGGGAACTTAAAGTATTGCACATTTTTAGAACAAGCTTTGTGACTGGCTGACTGGTGAGGACATCTGCATTTATTTCAACCGTTTTTCTGGAGGAATATGACCATATTTGCCTTCTCTGGCAGTATGCGACATCTTTCCTGACTTATGGTATTCCCAGCACATGAGAAAACCCTCTCAGAGGGGGTTGATGAGGCCTGGACACACAGGTACAAATCTGAGAGTTCAGACAAATTTGGGAGGGTCTCCCTCTTACCCCCCCACCAGGCCACAGGGTCTTGTCCAGATGGGATGGCTGGCAGGCCTTTGTATACCACGATCTCTTGCTGGACCTGCTCTGCGACGGAGAGGGCACTGCTTGTGGTCTGACCAGTCTGGAGAAGCACTCTGTCTTCATCCTCAAACAGCTGCTCCAAGGCTGACTTCTTATGAGCTAGTCCTCTTGGCTGAAAAATACAAAGAAGTTCAATTTAGTAAAGTACAAAAAGACAATTCATTTCAGACTAGATAGATAGTACATGGTTGAACTTACATGTTTTCCTGCTTGGTTCTCCTCCTCCTCGTCATCACCCTCACCTTCAAAGCCTTCTTCCTCAGCCTCAGTCTGGGGGGGCCCTATTGGAAGCTGTAGACAAAAACAGATTGCCTTTAAAACAGCAAAGATCACAGAAACTGTAACAATGGTGTGGACATAAACAGTGCATATGAGGGGGAAATGAGCAATTAGTAGTAGTACACTGTGTCACTGACACACATGAAGTAAAATACCTTTGCTGCTGCTGTGGCACTGTCCACTGCTGCTTTCTCCAGTCTGTCCCAGGCTTCAGCAACACCAACTTCCAGTCTGCCTTTAAAGCGAGGGTCCATTAATGTTGCCTCCTGAAGGAAGTTGTGTATGTCTTTATCCTGTAATAAAAACATGATTAAGTGTCTAATAGTAAAATGGTTAGGTTTGCCTCCTTTCTTTGTGAACATACTGTAGCTATCGCTTGCAAATGGAGAATACCTGATATCTTTTTTCAAGATCTCCCCAGACCTTCTCTTTTATTGAGGCAATGAACTGAGTGTCCTCTTCTGATGGTGTGAAGTGTGCCTCTAACTTTGACAGTATTGGGACGATCTGGGAGCATGTGGGGGATTTGTCACTTGAGACACAGAGGGTAGAGGTGTACAGGACTTTCATGACTTTAATGAACTCCTCCGCCTTCTCAAAGTCCTCCCCTGTGAGCCTTTCTAGTCTGTAGAGAATAAACAATAATATTAAGAACAGGAGGTAAATTGACATTGTTGCAACGTGTAAGTGACCCTCTTGTCCATCACCTCACCTGTCCCTCTCCATTGGCTTCCTCAGCCGTTGATCTAGACAAGCTGCCTGGATTGCTGGGAACTGCTCTGTAAACCTCTCCACCATGAGGTACAGTGAATTCCACCGTGTCCTCACGTCCAAAATGACACTGTGCTCCGGCATATCTAAAGCACAAACATTGAAATTACAATAAACAATTGACGATATTTGAAATATTAGTTTTCAATATTTACTTATTTCTATGCTACTTACTGAGGACTCGCTGCTTCTCTCTGAGCACCGTTTTGCTCATGGTGGACCTCTTCAGCCACACCACAACGGTGCGAATCTTCGCACACCACCTGGACACAGCTGAGATTCCATACACTTTCTGGGCTGCCAGGTTCAGTGTGTGGGCAAAGCACCCCACTTTTAAAAACTTCAGGTTTCTGAGTGCCACATCCATGTTGCTGGCGTTGTCAACAGTGGCAGCTATAACTTTTCCAGTCAACCTGAATTCTTCCAGAATACTCAGTATTTCTGCTGCCACCACTAGCCCGGTCTGTGACTCATACACAGCTTCAGTGCTCAGCACTTTCAACTGAATGCTTCCCCTATGAATGTAATGGACAGTCACTGTTAGATAGTGGTCCTGTGCCACACTGGTCCATCCATCACAGGTTATGGCAATCTTCCTGACTTGTGCCAACTGTTGGCTGACATTCTGTTTTACCACAGAATACCATGCAGGAATTAGTGTGTTGGATAGGTCATCCCTGGATGGTGGCCGGTATCTAGGGTTGAGGGCAGTGACCATCGCCCTTTATAGAAAAATAAATATAGAATATATCAGTCTAGTACACACTATGTCATCATGGTACAGAGTTTTGATATTATAGAACATATTTTCACCTGAAAGATGGGGATTCCACTGTGGAAAATGAATGAAGCCCCATCACCACAAATCTGGTGACTGTCCTGTGGATTTCCTCCACCTTCTCTTTTGTTAATGAAGCCTTCTTAGCCAGGGTGAAAGGAGTCACTGTGGGAGCTGGAAGAGATACAAGAGTGGAGTTTCTGAATAGTATTCATTTTTAGTAGCTACTGTAAATATTTTAAATTCTAACTTGATTCAAGAAAATACATATATAGGCCTACTAGAAAAGACAATTAAACATTACAAATATATATATTTTGTTATTATAATTTATAGTTTCCATGAATCTGACACACACACCCCCCCACACACACACACACACACACACACACACACACACACACACACACACACACACACACACACACACACACACAGACAGAGGCACACACACACACACACACACACACACACACCTGACAATCTGTGTGGGCCTCATATCACATCGAATAGCTGACGCTATAGGCCTACTAGCTAGCACTAGCCTCGAAAATAGTGTAACAGCCAGATATACAAAAATCGCGACTTCTAATTTGGGTGTAAAAACTTAAGTTCAACATAATGCCTAGGCTATATACACGACTTTTTATGACCATATAATTAAGTTAGGTGACACCGAGTAGAAGTAATAATAGGACATGGGACACATTACATTAACTGTTGTATGGCTAGTTGAATGGAAACAGTCCTCGCGATATGGAAGATTTGTGGTCGGCATTAAATTACTTACCCGAAGAAGAAAGGCTGCTGTCATCATCCATCATGTCCAGACTGACTGTCACGGGACTGGGACTTTCTTCACAAGGGCCGGGACTCGGAGGCGCGACACTGGATGCGGCTGTAGATGTGCTTGGCCTAGGGTCACGAAGTGGGTCAAACACGGTGCACATCTCGGCTTTTAAATGCACGCCGTGTGTCGTTAAATGCTTCATTAAATTTGAGGTGTTACCCCCCTTGCACGAAAATGTTTTGCGGCATTTATTACACATGGCGTGGGCATTATCCTCAAGCGTAAAATGGAGCCAGACCTTCGACCTTTTTGCCTTCGGCATCTTGTCGATTTGGCTTGATCCTCTTTATCAACAACAAGTGATCTGAGCAGCGGCACTGACGTCACGTGCAACCATCGCAAGTTGAGATACTACACCAGGGGGGTAAAATGTTTTGTTGCTCTCGGAAACTGTAGGCCCTATTGTATATTTTTATTGTTGAAGGTTATTGCATAATTGTTGAATAATAATAATAAAAAAAAAAAAAAAAAAAAAAAATTATAATTAAAAAAAATTATAATTAAAAAAAAAAAGTACCGAAATTAGGCACCGAAATTTTCATTCTCATTCGGTCTGGTTACTACCGTTTACTTCGGAACCGGTGCCATACTAGTACCGGGTTTCGGTACCCAACCCTATGCGCTAGCCTATAGCACGAGCAAACTCTGCAACTAGAAGGACTGAATGAAATGTGTTGAAAACTGTCTCCAATGATAAAGAACACTCAGGCTAACTTGGGAATCAGGCCCTATGTCCAAAATTCCAAACTATCCCTTTAAAGGGGCAGTGTGTAATATGACATCATCTAGAAAGTTCTAGAAAGTTCTATAATGCAATGCTCCCTGGGTAACCCCACCCCTTTAGAATAATAACAGAAGCTACAGTGGCCTTCAAGGACAAGAACAATTCTAAATGATAAACAATGCACCTGATGACATTCCAAAAACATGGATGCCTCCATAAGACTTGCCTGCTCAATGTACAAAATGTAATATTAATATTTGTAATTCTGCGCTCAGGAGGATGATTCAGATTATTGGCAGAGGTGATTCAACACCAATGAGGACATATTTATGAATGAGGATATTGATTTTAGCTGATACATTACTTAAAATGTTACACAGTGTCCCTTTAAGTCAACATTTGCCAGGGGTGTGAATAGTTTCGGTTTTGACTGTAGACACACTCATATTCGTTAACAAATTCTAACATAGTATTTTGAATCAGCCCCACTCCACCTGTAACTGTTTTAATTGGGCTATTGTTCTGCTTCACCCATTTGATATGAATGTTTTAATAGTTGTTGTCTCTTTGTCAGCTTGTTGTACACTTGCATTGTGTGTGTTTGTGTGTGTGTGTGTGTGTGTGTGTGTGTGTGTGTGTTTGTGTGTGTGTGTGTCTGTGTGTGTGTGTGTGTGTGTGTGTGTTTGTGTGTGTATTGTAATTTTACTCGACATCATTGTAAATGAGGGTCACTCACCCCTAAATTGATCTTCGAGGATAAATAAATGAAAATTGGAAAGCTTTCACAAATTAAGATCATAAACAGTGAAGCTGCTGTTAATAAATTGATATGTTTATATTCAGCTCCGGAAAAAATTAAGAGACCAGTCTGGATTTTTCTTAAATCTTCAACCACGCAGCACACGCAGCTCACGCAGCACACGCAGCTCACGCAGCACACGCAGCTCACGCAGCACACGCTCACCTGAGCAACAGCAGTAGCACGCTCACCTGAGCAACAGCACAGGCTTCACCATCCCCACCAGGCCAGGCTGGGCCAAGGCTCTACCATCTACACGGGATATCACCAACCCTGCACTGAACGCAGCAGCTCCATACAGCAAGCTAGCACCAGCTACCACTATGCTACAAACGTGTGAATGCAATCTTACCTTAGGTCGACTGAAGGAGAGGATCTCTGGTCTGCAAGCTGAACTCAGGGGTAAAAACGACATCATCATGGAGCTATCCTCTGTTGCTTCCACTCAAATGAAGCACCTTGTCGCCCTAAGATCCTCTGGCTGCGGCTCCCTCTGCATGGCAGGCGATGATCCTACTCTCCCGTGGCCCGGCTCCGCCATTGTGGGATCCTCTTCTCCTGTCACTGTGCCCGGGCCCGTGTTAGCCATACCCAACGATCAGTGGAGTCTACTTGGTGCAAAACCTAAGCTGGCAGCGACTGTCAACAAAGGGGATGGACAATTCCCGCTGAGCTCGACCCCTGTTAAACCGATAAATTGGTTAACAGCCCGCAAGGGTAAACATTGTGGTCGTCCGCGGACTCCCCCAACACCGCAGCGCCTGGAGCTTGGCAACAGATTCGAAGTTATGAGCCTACAGGAGTTTCCATCAATGGCAAATGGCTCTAGCTCTCCTCCCCGGTTCCAGCCACGTCCAGTCGGCCACGGTTCACCTGTGGACAGGGATACCACCACTGCCCTGGCACGCGCCACCACGTCCTACCCCTCCGCTGTTCCGATACCCGCCGCCTCCTCTTCCTCCGCTGTCACTTCGCTGCCCGCCGCCGCTTCCTACGCCGCCGCTGTCTCCTCTCCACCTGTGGCCGGTGTTTCCCAGACGTCTCGTCGTTCCAACACGGGAGAGAACCGACGCAGGATGCTGCAGGATGCCATCATCAGACGATCAGAAGGATCCACCAGACGCCCGGCTCAACCTACGCAACTTTGCCGCTCTGGACCGCGGGCATCAACACTGCAGGCTAATGATCCAGCCCGGCCTTCACCTGGTTGCTCTGCAGCGCAGCAGGGCCGAGCAGCGGAGCTCCAGTGCCTCCTCATTGGCTCATCCATGGTCCGACAAGTTCTCCTGCCGAGGGCGGAGACCTTCTGCTATCCCGGTGCCCAGGTATCCCACATCAACTCAGTGCTACCACACATTATCCACAGTAATCCCGCTGCATCTATGGTCGTGACACATATCGGCTCAAATGACCTTAAGTCAGAAAAGTCAGAAAGTCTTAAAACTGATTTTAAAGCCCTAATCGATTCCGTCTTGACCGCTGGGAAACAATGTATCGTCTCTGGTCCCATGCCTTCCCCTCGATTTGGTGACATCAAATTCAGCCGCGCACGCCAACTTCATGTTTGGCTCAAACAGTATTGTCTCTCCATGGGCATTCCCTTTGTCGACAATTTTAACGTTTTCTGGAACAGACCGTCTTTCTTTGCCAGCGATGGTTTGCATTTAAACAAACAAGGGAAACATCTTCTGGCCAGCAATATGCTCTTAACAATAAAATCGGTTCCTAGCGTCACTCCTCTTGCAAACTCTGTCCAGCATGATTGACTATCTCCACACCTGGTCAGTCAAGAGGTAGTTAGCTCACGTGACACAGCCTCCATGACCACTAGTCCCCATGCATCTAGCGCCCCCTCCAGGCCTGGAACATCCATTACTATAAAAACTCACCCAATCCCTGTATGTCAGTCTGTCAGATCATCATTAATCCCTCCTCATAGATTTTACAGGTCACGCCACAGACCACTTGGGATTACAAGTAACTTGAAAAATGTACCTATTATGTGTAATAGGTCAATTGTGTTGGACCACCCCGCTGTTGATAACCTGGACATGAGCATATCAAAGCTAAACTCACCAAACATCCTCAAAACAAGAAAGGGTTTGGGTTTTCTTCACTTAAACATAAGAAGTTTGCTTCAGCACAATAAACTAGACCATGTTAACATCTTAGTATCTCAGGCTGACCCAGATGTCTTGGTTCTGACTGAATCATGGTTGAAGAGCAGTACACATGACTCTATGGTGGCAATAAATGATTATAGTTTATTCAGAATAGACAGGACCACACGGGGTGGGGGAGTGGCTGTCTATGTTAAATCACATTATTCTGTATCATTACTACATGCTGTCTCTGTTCGAAGCTGCTTTGAATTTATTGCTTTGGAATTGTCTTTATCATCCAATGATTGTTTTGTTGTAATTGGTGTGTACAGGCCCCCTTCAGCAGTAAATAGCTCCTTGAGTGAGCTAGCACATTTAA
The DNA here is from genome assembly GCF_949987685.1 of Ammodytes marinus. NCBI lineage: Eukaryota > Metazoa > Chordata > Actinopteri > Uranoscopiformes > Ammodytidae > Ammodytes > Ammodytes marinus. The sequence goes on from NC_137231.1 coordinate 31,505,204, forward strand.
TCTCTCCATATGTAAATAGAGAGGTCATTATGATGGGTGATTTTAACATTGACTGGCTTTCTGGTGCCTCTGAACCTTTTAAAGAAATATGTAGCAACCTAAATCTTACACAAATAATAACTGAGCCCACAAGACCAAATCTAAAAAACCCAGCAAAATCAACTTTGATCGATTTAATATTATCAAATCAAAGCAATAAAATAGTTTCTGCTGGTGTCTTTGAGCTTGGAATCAGTGATCACTGTCCGGTGGCCTGTATCAGAAGTATTCATCTTAAAAAATCTCAACCCAAAATCATCATTAAGCGTAATTTTAAAGGTTTTAACGAGCAAGCATTTTTAAATGAACTCTATCAAAGTGACATTCATCTCACAAGTGAAATATCTGATGTGGAATTGGCCTTAGAATTTTTCACCAATACTTTCTCCTCCATTTTGAACAAGCATGCACCCCTTAAAAAGCACAGAGTAAAAAATAGATCAAACCCCTGGTTCACAAATGAATTGTCCGATATATTTGCAGAGAGAAATAAAGCATGGTCCCTAGCTAGACGCTCTGGTGAAAACTCCAAGTGGACTGCTTTCAGACAAATCAGAAATAGGTGCATATCCATGGTTAGGAAAGCTAAATCAGACTACTACCTCGAACTAATTTCAAACTGCTACTCCAACCCTGCACTATTTTGGAAGGCTGTGAATTATAACAAAAACAATTCTAGCACTGTTCCCAGTCAGTTAAAAATAAATGATCATATTTTAAATGATCAGAAAGAAATTGGTTTAGCTTTCAATAAACACTTTATAGCTGCTGGTAAACTCTTTCACAATGGAGTATCTACGCCTTCTACGCCTACCACCACGAGAAATAAAAATAGCATACCACCTGTCTCTAAAACTCCTCTTTTCAGCCTTGTTCAAGTCCCAACAAGTATTGTTGTAGATGCGCTTCTTGCCATCAACCCCAGGAAGTACATGGGAGAGGACAATTTGGACCCATTTTCAATAAATCTCTCTGCACTTATCATATCAAAACAAATAACCCATATTTTTAATCTTTCCATCTCTTCTGGTATTGTTCCTAAAGTCTGGAAAAAAGCTCACGTCATTCCATTACATAAAGGGGGTGACAAAAGTGATCTTAACAATTACAGGCCAATTTCCAAACTCCCATGCCTGGCAAAAATTCTAGAATCAGTCATTAATACTCAGTTGAAATCCTTTTTATCCAGTGCTTCCATTTTGAGTCCATTTCAATCTGGTTTTAGGGCAGGCCACAGTACTATATCTGCTGTCACTTTGGTCTTAGACAACATTGTTACAGCTATCGATAAAAAAATGCACTGTGCAGCACTTTTTGTTGATCTGTCAAAAGCTTTTGATACTTTAGATCACCATTTGCTTTTAGAGAGGCTGCATGAAATTGGTTTTGATTATTCTACATGTAGCTGGTTTAGGGACTATCTCTCTGATAGACAGCAGTCAGTTAAGCTGGGAAGCTACCAAACTGAGTTTTTAACAGTTACAAATGGTGTTCCGCAGGGCTCAATTTTAGGTCCAGTCCTATTCACAATTTACATCAATAACATTGTTTCATCACTACAAAACTGCCATGCCCATTTGTATGCGGACGACACTGTACTGTATTGCATTTCTGATTCAGTGCAACAATCTGTTCAGAACCTACAGAGCTCTTTTAACACCCTGCAGAACTGTCTAGTGGATCTCAGGCTTGTCCTTAATATAGAAAAAACAAAATATATGTGCTTTTCCAGAGCAAGAATTACACATTTTAATGATCTTATTATTCACACAAATAATGGATCTCATATTGAAAGAGTCACTGAATATAAATATCTTGGCATCTGGATAGATGAAAAACTCTCTTTTACATTTCACATAAAAAATCTTGTCTGTCGTCTCCGACAAAAGATTGGCTATTTTTATAGGAATAAAGCCACCTTCCCGTTGTTCAGTAGGAAAAGGATTATTGAGGCAGTTTTTATGTCTGTCCTTGATTACGGTGATGTGGTTTATCGGCATGCATCTCGTTCATGCCTTAAACTCCTAGACTCTGTATTTCACTCTGCTTTGAGATTCATTACAGGAGATGCTTATGATACACACCATTGTGTTTTATATGAAAAGGTTGGGTGGTCCTCCCTTAAGGAGAGACGTGATGCACATTGGCATATTTTTATATATAAAGCTCTGACTGGAAAGCTACCACTATATTTGACAGAAATGCTGCTTATTTCAGATGGGCTTTATCAAACCCGCTCAACTGACATGCTCATGTTATATGTCCCCTATGCCCGGTCTGAGCTTGGTAAAACCGCTTTTAGCCATAGTGCCCCTGACTCCTGGAACAGCCTACAACATACAATTAAAATAAATACACTCATAACTGTTAACCAATTTAAAATTATTATTTTGAATCAGCCCCTCTACACTTGTAACTGTTTTAATTAGGCTATTATGTCTCTCATTCAATTGATCTGAATGTTTTAAATTGTTGTTGTCTGTGTGTGTGTGTGTGTGTGTGTAAACTTGTTATGTATTCTCATTGTATATTGTGTATATGTACAAACTCGACGTCATTGTAAAAGAGGGTCACCCCTCAATTGATCTTTCGAGGTTAAATAAAGGAAAATGAAAAATGAAATGAATGAATCTCTACATTACTTAATGGAAAAGCTCTTTAATGACAAAAAATGTATTGGAATTTGGTAGAAATGTTGTCAGTAGTTTATAGAATAAAACCAAAATGTTCATTCTACTCAAACATATGCCTATAAATAGTAAAACGAGAGACACTGAACATTTGGAGTGGTCTCTTCATTTTTATCGAGAGCTGTTGTATCACAGAAGGTTAGGAAGCATTTTGAAATAATTATATTATTCATTGATTTCTTTGGAATTCATGGCGTTTGTGTGTGTGTGTGTGTGTGTGTGTGTGTGTGTGTGTGTGTGTGTGTGTGTGTGTGTGTGTGTGTGTGTGTGTGTGTGTGTGTGTGTGTGTCTGTATCTTTAACAATCGTAATAACAATAATAACAAGTGTATCATTTTGTCTGCATTTTAAAGACCTGTGATTTTTTTCTACAAAGAGAAAATATGAATGAATGAATGAATGAATGAATACTTTATTCCGGACTCAAAGTTCCATAAAAAGACAATTACAAATACATGACAACACAAATTAAAATACACACAAGCGCATACTAGATCTTGTATATTGATAATACATAGATAGGCTACATCCAAAATGCAGACGAAGCCTATTTAGACCAATACGCCTTTTTATTTTGTAAGTAAGTACTGATTCACAAACAATTTTATTTATTTTTACTGCTATGAGTGAATTAGAAAAAATGTCATCTCGTAATTTTAAGCATTTTTATTTTTTATTATTATTTATTTTTTTATTTTTTTAGCCTTTATTTCTACAGGTAAATCCCATTGAGACCGAAGACTCTTTTACAAGGGAGACCTGTTTTCCTTTCCCACGTTACCATTCACACACATTTTGCAAAATCCAGGCCCATTATTACGTAGGCTATTTATTTTAAGCATTTTATTTTGGTAAATCCAGGCCCATTATTACGTATAGGGTGTCTGTCACATGAAACCGAATGAAATGTAACTTGCTTGGCTTATCTGTGGGAGGTTTATTTTTCTCCCCTCATTCAAGCAACTTCTCAGGGGAAACTACAGTAATCCAATGATATGAGTTGTATTTACAGTGTGTGTGTGTGTGTGTGTGTGTGTGTGTGTGTGTGTGTGTGTGTGTGTGTGTGTGTGTGTGTGTGTGTGTGTGTGTGTGTGTGTGTGTGTGTGTGTATGTGTGTGTGTGTGTATCTGTAATAATCGTAATAATAATAATAATAATTTTGTGTTCGTATTTGTAATTAAAAATATACATATCATAAATTCACTTTATACTATATATTATAATATATGTATGTTGTGTGTACTGCAATGTGCTTATTGTACACACACACACACACACACACACACACACACGCACACACACATACACACACACTTGTCACTTCATCACTCAGTAGCAGCCGATTTTTATCAGAATAATGTTATCAGTTTATGTGATATAAAAAAATTAAGCATGAAAATTATATATATTTTTTTATACTTGTTCATTCTAATGTATATTTACAAATGAACACACACACACACACACACACACACACAATCCCCCCGCACACACACACACACACACTGTATAAAATCAAGTAAAACACACCAAGAAAAGGCCACAGTTGAAAATAAAGCTATTTTATTGTCAAAGCATTCAACATGATCAGATAAACTATCCAGTAGTAGTAAATTTAAATTTTCCCGCAAATGGAAGAAAAACACTGAAACTATTATTCCCCACGGACACACAAAATAGTACACTTTGTATTTCAAATAAGACGAATTAGTATGTACACCGTGATGTATACAGTAGACACTTAAATCAATACTATTTTCATATAACATGCATTCTCAAATATAGTCTGACATTATATCCAACCCCCCCAAAATGTATGTGTCCATAAATTGTCCAAAATCTTGCCTAGGCTGTGTTTGTAAAAGCCCTACTAACGTCCTCCCTCCTACATACTCAACATGTATATACTACATACTGTCTACTTAACGGTCGATTGTGTATGCAAGGTTTCGTCGGACCGTTTACACTGAAGTATACAGAAGCAAAGAAGAATTTGAAAAAAAACTTCTGTGATGTTTGAAAAGACGCAATGCATTGTGGGGCAGGTTGAGTAGGAAAAGTAACCTATCGATCCATACACAAAATCGTACACTCAACCACAACATACTCAAATTGATGTCAAAATTAGTATGAGTAGGACGTTAGTATAGGGATCTTAGAACACAGCCCCTGCTTTGTAAACCAATGACGTGTGTGTGTGTGTGTGGGTGTGTGTGTGTGTGCGTGTGTGCGTGTGCGTGTGTGTGTGCGTGTGTGTGTGTGTGTGTGTGTGTGTCTGTGCGTGTGTGTGTGACTACATTTGTATCTCTTCTCTATATTGGCATTTATATGATATAAAATACAACTTACTGTACATTTACACATATGTAAATTATCCCTTATTCTCAAAACATGTTAAAGGTGCTACGAGGAACTTTTTAAATATTTCTGAAACAGTCTCATTTTTCCCTCTGATGATCATAAATGACATGTAACAGCAAAACGAGACCATCAGTGCAGAGAATGCTATCTGTATATAGTTTTTCTTAATGCCTTTTGTCATGGGTATACGCTCAACCAGGAACAACAGCTGGCGTAGTAAAAACACTACCGCTTTTAGTCCAAAGGGGGCGCAAGAATGAAGACAAGCTGAAAAGTTCCTCGGAGCAGCTTTAAGTGGGTCATCATAAATAGATTCATTTTCGAAGTCAAACGCATTTTGCATACAACCAAAACATGACATTTTTTTTTGTACAGGGGAGAGAAAAAGTCAAAAGGAATTCGAATATCATATATTGTCCAAAGTGAAAACAAGTGCAAGGGGTGTGTGTGTGTGTGTGTGTGTGTGTGTGTGTGTGTGTGTGTGTGTGTGTGTGTGTGTGTGTGTGTGTGTGTGTGTGTGTGTGTGTGTGTGTGTGTGTGTGTGTGTGTGTGTGTATTTTCAAGTGACCATTTTAAATAGAGGCCGAATCACAGTCCCTCTGTGATAGTAAAATTGTCATTCCCTTTAGTTTGAAAATGAAAAATTGTTCGGAAAACTCAGATTTGTAAGGCAATTTCACTTCCTCACTAGATTTTTTGAGTCTTGAGGCAAACACTAGAAATCGTCAGCTTTATAGGAATACTTCCCCCGTACGGAACCGGCGTTCTATCATTATTAAATCGCTATTATAATATAATGAATGAGGTTTTTTCTTCCCTCAGTCTTCCCTCAGTCTTCCCTTGGCCCAGCTGTCCTGTTAATCCTAACCCTACATTTTTACCATGTGTGATGTCACGCATGGTAAAAATGTAGGGTTAGACAGTGAGACCATAAAACACTCTTTCTGCCTTTTCTCAGGCTAGGATGAACCGATTTCTAAAATGGTTGCACATTTATACTACATAGGATCTCAGAGTTCAATACACCTTCATATCTCCACCGGTGAAGTAGGTCTTTAAAGGAAAACTGCCAAAATGTAAGCCAACTCATTACCTTTTCTTGAGATAACTTATCATACATGTAACTATAGTTTTGAGTTCTCCATACTAAGAAATTCCAAAAAATAAATGCTGTGCCGTCTTATATTATGTAGTTCAGAAGGTTGTCTTTACACTGTGAATCGTTTAAATCAACATTATGACCGACTTGGTTTTGTTTGTTAGCTGTATGAGAGAGAACGAGTCGCCACAGCTCTTATCGTTTGAAATGCCTCTGTATGTAGACCTCCAAATTCGACATATAATACATATGAAAGACAAGATTTTTTTATTATATATGTATGAGAAGTTATCTCAACAAAAGATAATGAGTTTGCTCGAATGTTAGGCAGTTCTCCTTCGAACCAGATTCCTGTGTGTGTGTGTGTGTGTGTGTGTGTGTGTCTGCGTGCGTCGTCCATTCATGTGTGTGTGTGTGTGTGTGCGTTCTTTCTTGCGTGTGTGTGTGAAATGAACACTACATTTACCCTCCACCTCAAAACTCAAAAAAACAGTGCGAACAATTCACCTTTCAAATTCCGCCTTCCCCTCACTATTTCATTCTCCCATCATTGTCATTAAAAGTCTTTAAAAGTCAGTTGTGCGGGGGGGGGGGGGGGGGGCGGTCCAGTGGTGTAGTGGATAGAGCGTGTACCATATCTGCTCCGGCCTTCGTTGCAGTGGTCGCGGGTTCAAATCCGACCCGTGGACCTTTAACTGCATGTCATCCCCCCTCTCTCTCTCTCTCTCTCTCTCTCTCTCTCTCTCTCTCTCTCTCTCTCTGTCTCCCTATTTCAACTCTGTACTGTCAAATAAAGCTTGAAAATGCCCCAAAAAAAAAAAAAGTCAGTTAGTTGTGCGACGTCATGTGGCGTGAAAGGTGATGCCTCTCGCGGAAGGATTCGTTGCAAATCGGACATTTCAGCTTTTCCTCGCGCCTCCGTTTGACCATGGGCTCCATCGCGAATTCCTTCTTGTGGTGCGATCGCATGTGGTAAACCAAGTCCGACGTCATGCGGAAGGACGCGTTGCATTTGGCGCACCAGTTCTGCGCCGGCAGACACAGCGAGGTGAAAGACGGGGGTAGCAGGGTTAGCGCGGACGGCATTTGCAGCTGAATGGGGCCCGTGTTCTTCGGCCAGAAAGTCGTGGCGTAGACGAACGGATTTTGCTTGGACATCCCGCCAGGCACGGGACAATTCGCGCCCAACTCCGCGCTTTGCAATTTGGCGGCCAGGTGATCGGCCTGGTAGAGTCTAGAAGAGGAGATCGTGTCGCCTACGGTCGGGTGGCAATCCAGTAGTTTCGGCGGCATCACAAGCCCCGAAATCTGCGAGAAGGACGACCGGGAGGGTTGGCTGAAAGCGCTTTTTCGCTCCCCGTTTCCGCTGCCTCCTCCCTGGCTCACAGAAGTGAACGCGCTGCCCATAGGCGAGCTCTGGGACTGCTGTGTCTCCGAGAGCACCTGTCGAATATTCAGGTGTTTCTCCGATGGGTTGCTGTTCGGACGACTCCCGTTATCTTTGTTTTCGGCGTTCGAACTCTGCAGGACTTTGTTACTGTTGTTTTTCAGATTCTGCGGCAATTTCTTGACCTCCGTGAAAGCGCTCCGTTTGCCCTCGCCGAGCTGAGCAGAGCGCGGCGGGGAGAAAGCCTTATTATTATTGTTGCTGTTGTTGGTGGTGTTATGGTTCTCTTCAAGCCCGTAAGCCCCTCGGTAGTTTTGCGCGGACGTCGCTAGCTCGTCTTTGGACTTGGACTGCAACAGACTAGGCCCTCGTACCTCCCTCTCCCTCTCTCTTTCCCTCTCTCTCTCCCTCTCTCTCTCCCTCTCTCTTTCCCTCTCCCTGCTTTCTTGTTCCACCTCCGAGAATTTCCTTTTCCCCGAGCTCTCGCTGCAAATCTCGGCCTCCTTGTCGCTTGGCGGGCTGGTCCTGTTGTTCTCCAGATCGCGGGCCAAGTTATGGAAATCCGTGGCTGGTTTCGAGGCGTCTTGAGGCCCGTTGAAGCCCTCCGAACGCCCCCCTTGCTTGGGACTGGTCCTGGCAGTCGTAGGGGTAGGGGTAGTAGGTGTAATAGGTGTACTAGGGGTGTTTGTGTTATTGGCGTTGGTTGTATTTGGGGTGGTAGTATTTGGGGTTGGGCGGTCCGAGCTGCTGGTCTCTTTGCTGATTGGTTCGTCGTCGCTTGTTGCCGCGGTGATGCTCTGGAGGCGTTTGGTGCAGCGGAAGCGGAGGTGGGACAGGAAGGGGAACTCAAACTGGAAACGCTGGCTGCAGTCGGGACACTGGTGCTGGGACGAGCCTGGGGGGAGAGAGGGAAGGGGTGTTAGTTATGTGGAAAATATTCTATAGTTAAGCTTATAATAATGCAAGAATAACTACAAGTGTGCTGTATTTTGGACTAAATTTGAAAAAAAAAATGTTGTCCTTGGAGCAAGATTAATCCAGTAGTTATACACAGCCTAGGTACTGTAAACAGGCATATTCACTGATTATGTCCTTGGAGCAAGATTACACTTAAGCTTGTTTTCTTTAACAAACTCAATGAACATTTCTCCCCAATCTGCTGCCTGTCCATAAAAAAACAGTGTTTATATACACAGCCTAGGCTCTGTAAATAGGCCCCTTTGATTTTTTTTTCTAAGGTTTTTTTTTTGGCCTGCCTTTTAATAATGCAAAAACTTCACGATGTGTGCTGTATTTTGCACCAAAAGTAGAAAAATAATGAATTGTTTTGGTGGTTCAAATCATGGGCTACACCTCAGTTTACCCTCCACTATTCTATTTGCCTCACCTTAAGTCTGAGCCGGATATTAGTTTCCTAAACCGTGTCTTATAATAATCTAAGAACTTTGCATATTTCTTCAAACATTTCAGTGTAATGACCTGCAGTGTAAAAGCCGCATTATTAACCACACGCACACACACACACGCACACACACACACACACACACTCACACACACACACACACTACACACACACACACACACACACACACACACACACACACACACACACAGACACTCTCTCACACACACACACACACACACACACACACACACGCACACACACACACACTCTCCTCACTGCATCACCTTTAGTCTTGGCCGGTAGACTCTAAGTTTACAGATCCACACACACACACTACACGCACACACACACACACACACACACACACACTCTCACACTCTCACACACACACACTACACACACACACACACTTACACACACACACACTCTCCTCGCCCCCTCACCTTTGGTCTTGGGCGGTGCGCGTGCGGGGCTGAGCAGGAGCAGTTCGATGAGGTCTTTGCCGTACCACACCAGCAGTTCCTCGTCCTTCTCGATGCGCCGCAGAGAGCGATAGAACAGCTGACCGTTCTTCACGTAGGCCTCCAGGTTCTGCTCCGCTCGATCGCGGGACGACTGCACCAGACGCAGCCACATCAGCCCCTCAGAGGTGCTGTTGGTGGCCGACGTGTCCACCTGTTAAAATACACACAGAGAGAGATATATAGGGTTTAGTTATTAAGCAGAGGAAGTCAAATTCATTCAAAAGGTTTAATATGCTGCCTTGAACTACTACTTTGTGTCTAGACATACACACACACACACACACACACACACACACACACACACACACATACACACACACACACACACACACACACACACACACACACACACACACACACACACACACGCTGTTGGTTGCTGAGGTGTCCACCTAGAGAATACACAGAGAACATACATCATTTAGTTTGTTTTTATTCAAAGGCTAATATCCGTAGGGGGGCGCCCTTAGCTCAGTTGGTAGTGCGTCCCCCCCCCCCCATGGGCCTCGGCCAGCAGCGGACCCGGGTTTGATTCCAGCCCGCGGTCGTTCTCTGCATGTCACTCCCCTCTCTGCCCCATTTCAACTCTGTCTCTACACTGTCAATAAAGCATAAAAATGGCAAAAAAAAAAATCTTAAAAAAAAAAAAGGCTAAAATCCGTAAAATACACACAGAGAAATACGTATATGGTTTAGTTTTTTTTTCTTCCATACACTATTTTTATTTTTATTTATTCTTTGGGAGAGATTGTGTTTTCTAATATTACAATACTGCAAGTCTTGTCCAACATTGCATTGCTGAAATAGCTCTGAGGCCCAATGTTATGGGGGTATTTCCTGCTCCATGCTCCAGAGTTGACATGCAAACATATAGTACAAGGGCAGGGCAATAGAAAAATTGTGGGTTAATTAAAAAAAATAATCAAAAATAACTGGATAACGAATAAAATGTGTTGAAATATAGACTCAACCCTGAAAATATAAGGAGTTGTGCGCTTGTCTGTGGGCTTCAGCGCTAATGCTATTCAATAATACTGCAGTTATCTTCCAACATTGCATTGCTGAAGTATCCTTTGCTTATATCATGTACTGTAGGCCTATGAGGACATTTCAGACACATACTCTATAGTGTTGCCATGGGAAAAAAAAATAGCACAAGGGCCTTAAATTGCTATATTTGGAGAATAGGCACATATAAAATGTATTTCAAATGGCCCGTTAAGATGTATTGCATTGTTTGTGTTTGAGAATTAAATACTTTAAACATATTGTGGGTTAATTTAAAAAATAAAAGTATAAAACACTGGGGCTATATTACAATTATTGTGTTGAAATATAGACTCACCCTAAAGATATAAGGGGTACAACAAACACACACACACGCACACGCACGCACACACACACACACACACACACACACACACACACACACACACACACACATCCCCCCTCCGCCCCCCCCCCCACACACACACACACACACACTCTCTCAATTGACTCACCCTGAATATATAAGGTGCCGTGCGCTTGTCTGTAGATTTGAGCGCAATGAACGCGATGCTGTCATAGAGTGACGTATGGCTCAGAACGCACGGGCCGAATATCGCGTTCTCTGGAATGTCGCACGTTGTGAAAACGCTCGTGAAGATGTCGGTGAGACATTGCTGCACGGCTTTGGCGTCTCCGTCCCACACCAACTTCTGCGAACTCGATTCCTCCATTTTTCCTCGCTGTAAAAAGCAAAGAAAATAGCACACAGTTAATAACTAGTATATACTATATATGGTTAATAGTATGAATCAGAATCCTTTATTGTCATTGTAGAGTGTGCAACGAAATTGTAGCAGCATCCAAGTATACACACACAAACACAAAATATAAAAATAGCACAAAAAAAAATAGTGCAGGGTAATAGTAAAATTGTAGCAGGATGAACAGAAAGAACTCACAAAAATATCCATATTTAATTTATTATAGTGTGTTTTTGTGGGGGTTTTTCGACCCAAAATTTGCCCTAAATGTCAACCCAAACGTGAGCTGGACTACTGAATTTATCACTGCAAAATACAGATAAGTGAATATATAACGGAGAGAAAAAATCACAGAAATATCAATATTCTGACCAATTTTTGTATATTTTTGGGGAATTTATTTCAACACAAAATGAGCCTTAAGTGTCAACCTGAACGTATGTGGAAAAAATACGACAAATTAGTTGATATTATGAACAGGAAGAATCTCACCAAAATAGCCATTATTTAGCCTATAATGATACATTTTGGGGATTTTTATCGAAACAAAATGAGCTTTTAAATGTCAACCTATAAACGTGTTTGAACTGGTTGTTTAGTGGACCCCATTTCTCACTGCAAAATAACACCAATCACCGGGTTCAGAAAATAGGCTACTTAAAATCACCAAAATAGACATTATTTAACCAATTCTGTATATTTTTCCGAGTTTTTTCGAGCCAAAATGAGCCTCTAAATGTCAACCTATAAACGTGTATGAACTGGTTGTTTAGTGGACTGCAACACACACCACATATAATTGAATATCACGAACAAAAAAATCACAAAAATAGCCATTATTTGTCCAATTCTGTATATTTTGGGGAGTTTTTTCGAGCCAAAATGAGCCTCTAAATGTCTCCCTAAACGTGTGTGAACTGGTTGCTTAGTGGTGTTAGCGGTTTGATGTCCCAGCTGACGAGAGGAAATAAATCTCTTTCTAGACAGATTGGCCAAACCAGCTGTCGAGAGGGCGGCGGCGTTTGGGGCCCATTCCATTCCTTTTTTTTTCTCTCTCTCTCTCTCTCTCTCTCTCTCTCTCTCTCTCTCTCTCTCTCTCTCTCTCTCTCTCTCTCTCTCTCTCTCTCTCTCTGTCTCTCTCTCTTTTGGCCAGACGTTCTAATTAATTCCAAACCTCGTAATTATACGATCATGACGACATTACCTTGGTTGATTGGTGTCTCCCAATGTTGAAAAAAAAAAAAATATATATATATAAGACGAAATAAAATGTTGCCAAAAATCACACAGCGCATATATAGGCCTAATTATATATACAAAAAAATCACAAAATATTTAATTTAATATTATTAGCTTTTGATTTTAATTAAAATTACTATTATTTCAGATTAAATCACATTTTTTGCACCTGATTATTCACTGTCCATGTGAAATGTAATATCCTGAATTTCTTGGATAAAATAATTCATGAAACTGTTAAACGTAAACCTTTATTACGCCTGAATTATTTTAGATTAACGGTTGATGACAAGGAGGCTTTATTTGCGTCTGCTTTAGCCTATATATCGAGCATTTGTATTGTGATTAATTATATTAATACTGTTAGCATTGGTAGGCCTCTCCCGTATGCATATGTTGGTTTGTATGTGTTTGTATTTGTTGTGTTCGTATGGATTTTCAGTCTATTTGAAGGCACATACACAACAATTTAAATTAAATAATATATTTCTATAATATCCCTTCTAAGTAGCCTATGTGTGGGTCTTTAAAAGCGATTTACAATTTCTCCATCAATCTCTAATGTATATTTCCACTAGTATATAGCCTATACATCCAAAATTCGTCTAATATTAAGAGTTTATGGGTATTTTTCAGTGACATAATGTATTTCTCTATACAATCTTAACCTAGCCTATTTCAGCCTATCATTGTTTAGGCCTATAGAAAATCCTGAGTATATTTCGCTTAATGGTTCTACGAGAGCCGCGTGTGTCCAAATCTGTGTCGAGACCATGTCCAATGCGTTTCAAGTGGACCGTCAAAGTCAGTGATTTTACGTCAGCGAACCTTTCACGCTCTGTGTGTGTGTGTGTGTGTGTGTGTGTGTGTGTGTGTGTGTGTGTGTGTGTGTGTGTGTACAAGCGGGCAGTGTATGGCGCGTCATTAGCATAATCCGCCACGTTCCCCAAAGACACTGTAATTAAAGCAGCACGACCAGTTAATTATTTCTTTTCTGCCTTTTTCTAACCTCTTCAATGTGTGTGTGTGTGTGTGTGTGTGTGTGTGTGTGTGTGTGTGTGTGTGTGTGTGTGTGTGTGTGTGTGTGTGTGTGTGTGTGTGCTCTGTCACGCGGAAGCCTGCACCTGATACACCACTTGTTCCAGCCGTAAATTGTAATCCTCAATAGACCCGATAAAAGATTGCAAAACAAAAATATTTTAAATAAAGCTTTGTCAATTCTGCTCCAATACAGAAAAAAAACTGCAATTCTGAAAAAAGCTATCCCTAATTTGTTAAAATAGTAGTTTTCTTACGCACGGATCATATTACGATTGTGCAACATATTTATAATAGCCTATACGAAATATCTGTACATTTAACCTTTACTAAATGTAACGATGTATAACTCTTTACTGTTGCTTTTTGGACATAATGTATATCACGAGCATTTTTTTTTTTGTCATATTTTTGCCACTGCACGCGCGTCTTATTTTGACGTTTAATCCCCTTATTAACAGTTTATAATGACTAAAAAAAAAAATCACCCCGATCGAACCTCACAAACAACTACTATCATGTCATAGCTTATACGATTTAAAACAACATACACATTAGATAAAATAAATCTAATTTGAAAAAAAAAAAAATTGGCCCAGAAGTTATCATTTTTTTCTTCTGCGCGAAATTCTAGAATGTCTCCGTGGCGTTCTCGCATCTGATCTGAACGTTCCAATTCAGAACATGAACTGTGAACGCCGATATGAACAGCTGTGCTCGTAATGATGATGATAATGACTATAGTGGGAACAGATTAGCTGTTGTCTAGTCTTCTACAATTAACTGTTTTGTTGTTTATTGACAGCACGCGCAGTGAGAAAATTCCAAAAAAAAACGATTTGTTCTCGTCTGTTTTTTTTTATTTCTTAGCACCATGACTTTCCTTTTTTTACGGTTCGTTCAATAGGCTAAAAAAATAATAAAAATAAAATAAAAATCCTATCAAACCATATATTAAATGTATTAACACAAATATTTTTTTTTAATTCGTCTGATTTTGGAGCATTGTCTAGCTTTCTAAGAGGGTTCCAAAGACACATTCTACATTCTATAGAACATTTTGCGCCCGGTGCAAATACGAGGAACCGTTCTAGAGAAACATTCTACATTCTATAGAACATTGTGCGCACGTTGCAATGGTTGAACCGTTCCAAAAGTGTATCTAAGCGCTGCCAGACAACAGAACAGGTTTCAATAGACATTCCCGTAATGCTTAGCAATAATATACATAGCCTAGTTACTTTACAAGGGATACAAATACACTGCAACATATTCAAGATGCAAGATTAAAAGTGTGTATTGTCAAATGCACAATAATAATGTCATATATGCGCAGTAAGAATGCTGTTCTCAGTCATGCAATGAAAACAAATCTTACTCACTAAAAATATGGAATAAAATTTAGTCTATCTGTCGCGGTCAGGTTGCAAATGCAAGCGGAATATTTGCACATCCATAAACCGAGAGCCAGAGAGCCTCCTATTCAGAACTGAAAGCCCCAGCTGCGGGTGGGGTAAGCGGGGTAGGGATGGGGCGATGAAGGGGGTGGGGGTGTGGGGGTGTTTTAACCCATCTGTTAGCGCCGTGCCAAGGCTGAAAACTGCCCTAAATCACCGCCGAATCACTGGATGAATTGTGCGGTTGTTGTCCGCTGTCTCTGAAACATCTGCGCGCGTGTGTGTGTGTGTGTGTGTGTGTGTGTGTGTGTGTGTGTGTGTGTGTGTAGGCTATTCTTTCTTTCGTTTATGCAGCGCTTAATAGAATGGTGTGTGTCTGTGTGTGTGTGTGTGTGTGTGTGTGTGTGTGTGTGTGTGTGTGTGTGTGTGTGTGTGTGTGTGTGTGTGCATGTCTACAGCGCAAAATACCAGCATATTCCATAAAGATACGGTCCCTTTTTTAACTATCCAAAAACCACACACACACACACACACACACACACACACACACACACACACACACACACACACACACACACACACACACACACACACACACACACACACAGCTTTGAGCATACATCTCATCTCTATAGCAACCTACCTTTTCCGTGGATGAGTCGGAACCAATAATCCACAAAAAACGAGTTGTCGCGATCGCTGTTTTCGAATCCAAAAAAAAAAAATCCCGAACAAATTTAAAAAATATTCAACAAAAAAGCTCCCGAATACAACCGAAAAAGAGGCGGTACAAGCGATGGGTGTGTAGCCGATTTTGAGATGGGTAAGGCGGGTAGGGTAGTGCGCTCCTGCCGCCTCTTCTGCTCCGTATAGAGTGTCAGTCAGTACATGTCCTTTCTCACTCTCTCGCTGTAGTGAAAGTGACAATGCTACCGGCTATTGCTGCAAGATATTCCCGTAGTAGGCTATACTAGACAGACAGACACACACACACACACAGACAGAGTGTGTGTGTGTATGAGTGTGTGAGAGAGATAGAAAGAGAGAGAGAGAGAGAGAGAGAGAGGCGTGTGTGTGTACAGATGGGCCCCTATCCTGTGGCTGACTGGCACACACAGCCGACACACACACTTTTTGTTTGCAGGCACATAATCTACCCAATGAGGCGTGTCACTCTTACGCCTCCTCCCTTTAACTCTTCCCTGCCCGACGTGTCATTTGATGCGATTTATGGAACGAGGGATATGCATAGAGGGATGAAGAGAGGGGGCTAGTACACACACACACACACACACACACACACACACACACACACACACACACACACACACACACAAGCGCGGACGGACACACACAGAGAGAGACACACACACACAAACAGAGAGAGAGAGAGAAAGAGAGAGAGAGAGAGAGAGACACACACACACACACACACACACACACACACACACACACACACACACACACACACACACAACACACACACACACACACACACACACACACACAGCAACATCCTATTATTATTATAATTCTTATCACAATAGTAGTTGTTGGTTGTGTTGTGTTAATAAAGTGACGACATCTATGAAGGAGTCAGATGTTGGAGAGAAAAAACAATATCTAATTTTAAAAGCAAATTCACCTCAAAAACACAATGATTTTTCACTCTAACATATTCGTATTCTTCTTATTACCCTATAACTATTTAATATGCTATTGGGCATTTTTGTATTTGCAAATGTACTTAAAACCATCCTATATTTGCACTCAGATTGCATTTACATATATGCTATTTACATTTATAGGACTTACTATACTTAACTTACTATACTACATACTTAACTTACTATATACTACATAGATACTATACAATTCTTCGACTTGGGACGTCCATATCATCATCCAGGAACTAGGGGCTTATCCCAGTCATGCCAGCCGGGTTTACACGCCCTCAGAGCGGCCATACATCGACCACGGAGAGGGTGTACTACCGTGGAGCGCTGCGGTTGTGTGCAATGTGCCCACTCGCACACAGGGGGCGCCAGTGTATTATCTGCTTTGAGTGTGAGACGCTGTTATAGAGATGGAGGGGAAAGCGTCAGGTCAAATGAAGCAGTGATGGTGGTAGGGATTTTTTAAATAATTATACTGATGTCTTTTTGGGCATTTCTGGAATTTATACAATTGGCAAAGACTTAAACTTGAGTCTTTATAGTTAATTATATGTTTTATTACATTTATGTTAAGCTTTTCCTGTGATTATTTTTTTCTTTGTAGCTAAAAAATGATATTGAAAATGTTTGATTATTTTTTTAATTTTTTTTTAAGATGTTAACGAAAACTGACAATATTAACTGTTATGGACCAATGTGTCTGTACATATTATCTATTCCTGCCTATGCGTACCTTGCACTATTTGTTTTACTATTTTTATATGTTGTGTTTGTGTGTATACTTGCTTGATGCTGCTAAAATTTCGTTCTACACTGCACAATGACGGTAAAGGATTCTTATTCTGATTCTGAAATTAAGTTGAATTGAAGGCAAGGCAAGGCAAGTTTATTTATATAGCACAATTCAAACACAAGGCCACTCAAAGTGCTTTACAGGGGCAAGATTAAAATACATAAAACACATTAGAAGACATTTAAAAGCGAATGAAAAGAAGTAAAACATTTAAATTAAATAAAAAGTACAGGTTAAAATGGAAACAGAAAAGTCTTCAGACTCGATTGAAAATGAATTGTAATGAAAAGAAATGTGCATTTTCCAAATAAAATAATCCGTTAACTAATTATACATTTTCTTTTAAAGTCAAATAAGGATTAGGACAATATCTTTCCTATTTTGATGTTGAATTTTTAACTGCAGCAGATGGCAAATAATCACCAGGCATTGTTATATAAAGAAGACCAACCCATACTGTATTATATATTATCAATATCCTGCCCATAATATAATTGATCATAGTTTATAACCATTAATATTATGTTCACCATCCTGCATTGATATTTTTATTTCTGAAAAGAGTCAAATTCTGTTGACAAATGAACTAAAACCATTTTAACCTGTACTTTTTATTTAATTTAAATGTTTTACTTCTTTTCATTCGCTTTTAAATTTCTTCTAATGTGTTTTATGTATTTTAATCTTGCCCCTCTGTAAAGCACTTTGAGTGGCCTTGTGTTTGAATTGTGCTATATAAATAAACTTGCTTTGCCTTGCCTTGCCTTGCCTTGCCTAAAACGATTAAAAAAACACAGGAAAAAATGAATTTGATACAATATTGATAAACTATTTTACATTCAACTAGACCCCACTGCTAGCCGGAGTGACTGTTCATCTAATAATGCATTGTGTCGAGTGTGTTGGAATTCTCTCAACTACAGAAAAAAAATCATCCGGATACCAGAATTTTTCTTTTCAAATTCAGCTAGTGTGCCAAACATTTGTGGAAAAAGGAATACATTCACACAAACAGTCACAATACAAAAGCATGAATACTACACTATCACATCACCCTTGCTGAGAGCGGCCGCTTTCATGGCCTCACTTCATACTGTATCTTTCATCGGCTCGGCTTTCCATTTAGTTTGGTGCAAACATTTTTATAGTCAGCAAAATGTGTAAGTACAGCCATGCAAAATCAAGAAAGTTATACGATGAGATGACATGCTTAATAAAAAAATATGTTTTAGTTACATTGGCTCTTTATTTTTATTTTTTTAGCCTTTATTTATACAGGTAAATCCCATTGAGACCGAAGACTCTTTTGCAAGGGAGACCTGTTTTCCTTTCCCACGTTACCATTCACACACACATTCATACACCGATAGCAGCAGGCTAACTATCGACATTCACACGAGGCAAGGTGGATGAAGTGTCTTGCCCAAGGACACAACAACTCTGACACAATGACATTGTAGCAGCATCCCAGTATACACACAAACACAACATATAAAAATAGTAGAAAAAAATTGTGCAAGGTACTAGATTAGAAATATGGACTCACCTCTCACCTTCAAATCCCACTTTACAACACATTTATTTAGGCAGGCATACTCACTCATGGACTGAAAATCTGCTGCAAGCTCTGTGCTTTTTAAACTTGTTTTAATTGTGTTTTTGCCTTGTTTTATGCTTGTTAGGCGACCTTGAGTGCCCTGAAAGGCGCCATAAAAAATAAATGCATTATTATTATTATTATTATTACTAGTTGTGTCTGGTGTGTTGGAATTTTCTCAACCGCAGAAAAAAATAATCGTCCGGATAAGAGAACTTTTTCTTTTCTAATTCAGCAATTCAGAGACACAAACATATTTATTTTTTTGTTTTGTTTTGCAACTAGTACCCCAAGAGGAGCTTAATTCTTGCTAGAGAGATTCAGTTTCATAAAGTAATTGTTAATTTGGGAAACGAGTATTTGAAGTAATACATGATCAGGGAGGTCGAATGAGGAGAAGGGCACAGCATTTTCATTTTTTTTTATTTTTTCAG
>NC_137231.1:31529651-31534651 GCF_949987685.1 Ammodytes marinus
GTCCTTGAAGGCCACCGTAGCTTCTGTAAAAGTCTTTGAATGGAGGGGTTAGCAAGGGGAGCGTTGACATTAGAATCTCACCACTAGAAGATGCCAAAATACATACAGCTTTATTACACACTGCACCTTTAATTGTTCTGCCCTCGTGTCCTGGACAAACACAGTCAAAAAAATGGTGCAAACGCAAACTTTTAGCCGAAAAAAAATAGTGACAAAACTCAACATTTCCACCAGCTTGGGGAGGTTGGGTTATGTGTCCCGCAAGAGAAGTAAGTGCATAGGGGCGCACAGACAGACAGACAGACAGACAGACAGACAGACAGACAGACAGACAGACAGACACAAAGACAGACAGACACACACACCTACACTCACACACACACACACACACACACACCTCCACCCCAGCAATCTGACAGCAGCTGTGTTGACAGACAGACAGACAGACAGACAGACAGACAGACAGACAGACAATGTCAGATAATTCAAACAAACTGAATTCCCGATTTTAACAAAAAACATTCATTTGATCTCATATCAACTTGCGTCAACTCATTTTGGCGATACCTTGAATGTAACCAACATTCATTCATACGAAAAAGTTACGCACTTTAGCTTTAAGGAGAGTAAAACATTGGGCAGAGGAACTACACATTGGTGTCAAGAAGTGACGTAACGGATATGTGTAATCGATTTAATGTGGTGGAAACATTCTTGAAAGGAAAAATCTATTTTGGATTCCAATTTAATTTTCTGAAAGCTCAAAAGCTCAAAAAGGCCCAAAGCCAAAAATGTATTGTGATATTGGAGAAATTTGACAGAAAATTCCTCTGTTGTTATGTAGTGACAGAGTTGATTAGAAAAAGTCACTTCTCATGATAGCTGCTATCTATCTATCTATCTATCTATCTATCTATCTATCTATCTATCTATCTATCTATCTATCTATCTATCTATCTATCTATCTATCTATCTATCTATCTATCTACCTACCTACCTGTCTGTTCTGTCTGTCTGTCTGTCTGTCTGTCTGTCTGTCTGTCTGTCTGTCTGTTGTCTGTCTGTCTGTCTGTCTGTCCGTCCGTCCGTCCGTCCGTCCGTCCGTCCGTCCGTCCGTACCGTCCGTCCAGTCCGTCCGTCCGTCCGTCCGTCCGTCCGTCCGTCCGTCCGTCCGTTCCGTCCGTCCGTCCGTCCGTCGTCCGTCCGTCCGTCCGTCCGTCCGTCCGTCCGTCCGTCCGTCCGTCCGTCCGTCCGTCCGTCCGTCCGTCCGTCCAGTCCGTCCGTCCGTCCGTCCATCTATCTATCTATCTAATCTATCTATCTATCTATCTATCTATCTATCTATCTATCTATCTATCTATCTATCTATCTATCTGTCTATCTGCTTGCTGCAGTTGTCAACAGTGCAATCAATAACTTCAACACATTCGCTCCCAGCCAAGTCTGAGTGAGAGAAAACACATGTTAGGTATTGTAGGAGTTTCACAGCATTCATGAATGTGTGTGTGTATGTGTGTGTGTGTGTGTGTGTGTGTGTGTGTGTGTGTGTGTGTGTGTGTGTGTGTGTGTGTGTGTGTGTGTGTGTGTGAGAAAGTATTGTTTGAAAGACGGAGAGTACAAATCTTCTTCCAACTCGTTTCTTGTAACCTAGATAGAAGCAAAACGAAACACAAACACAAAATGTTCCTTATATTTGTTACGGTGACGACAGGCAGACGGGCAGACAGACGGGCAGACAGACAGACAGACAGACAGGCAGACAGACAGACAGGCAGACAGGCAGACAGGCAGGCAGGCAGGCAGACAGGCAAGCAGGCAGACAGGCAGACAGACAGACAGGCAGACAGGCAGACAGACAGACAGGCAAGCAGACAGACAGACAGACAGACAGACAGACAGACAGACAGACAGGCAGACAGACAGACAGACAGGCAGACAGACAGGCAGACAGACAGACAGGCAAAACAGGCAGACAGACAGGCAGACAGACAGACAGGCAAGCAGGACCCAAATGCAGAAAGTTTCAAGTGAGGGTAATTTATTGTCCAAAAAAACACAAAAACTCCAACAGGTACAATGCTCGGAACAGGGAACAAAGAAACACTGGGAGTTATGTACACACACACAAGACAGGGTAGACAAGGAGGGACAGGTGTAACACATTAGGGGAGGGAGCAGTAATCAAACAAGAGGGAAACTTGACAGGACATGGGGAGGAACAAGACAGACATACCAAAATAAAACAGGAAACATGGGGAACCACCAAAACAAGACAAAGACAAAGACAGACCATGACACATATTACCTCATCCAGTTTTCAGGGGGAGATAGTTTTAGTTTTATTTATTTTGCACAATTAAAAAAAAGAAACATACACAAAGAATGGCAAAGAATACAAATAACATACAGTGCAGGGAGAGGCAGAAAACCCGATGGGCTTATTTGAAGCCTCCACCTAAATAATGTTAAAATTTCACAAAGTTATAAGGAAACACAAAATAAACATACAAAAATCATATGACTACATAAAGTGATAAACAACTAATAATAACAAATTATATATAATAACAACATAATAATAACATCAATATAAAAGCAGAAAATGTGCGTGTGTAAGTGTATGAGTGTGTATGTAAGTGCGATAGTGTGATGGGAATTTAGTCTGCTACTCATGGGAACTTTTTAGTTTTATTTTAGCTACAAAAGCATAAAATACTGGAAATCCCCGTGGGTTGTCTTTATCAAACCCCTCCTGTTGTTTTTTTTAACCTCTATTTATACAGGTAAATCCCATTGAGACCGAAGACTCTTTTGCAAGGGAGACCTGTTTTCCTTTCCCACGTTACCATTCACACACACATTCAAACACCAATAGCATCAGGTTAACTATCGACATTCAGTCACACGGGGCAAGGTGGGGTGAAGTGTCTTGCCCAAGGACACAACAACCATGACACAAGTGGCAGGGCGGGGGATCGAACCTCCAACCCTTTGATCATTGGCCGACCCGCTCTACCACCTGAGCCACAGTAGACGACTTTTTGTCCCGGGTATTAAAAAAATAAAAGCCAATGGTCCAAGGTCTGGCATGTTGTCCAGTGTTAATACACAGTCTAGACCCTGCAACCTGTGTATTAACACTGGATTTTATTTTCACCGTATCAATCAATCAAACTTTATTTATAGAGAACTTTTCATACAAGTACATGTAACACAAAGGGCTTAAAACAACCCCCCTACCCCCCTCCCACGACACACCCCGATATATTCATACACGCAAAAACAATCCCCCCCCCCTCCCACGACACACCCCGATATATTCATACACGCAAAAACAACCCCCCCCCCTCCCACGACACACCCCGATATATTCATACACACAAAAACAACCCCCCCCCCCCATGACACACCCGATATATTCATACAGGCAAAAACAACCCCCCCCTCCCATGACACACCCCGATATATTCATACAGGCAAAAACAATCCCCCCCCCTCCCACGACACACCCCGATATATTCATACAGGCAAAAACAATCACTAGAAATAATACATAGAAAATAATAATTAAAATATACAGAAAATAAAAGCAGACTACATGAACCAGTCTATAAGAGATAGATACAAACAGTAGGTTGTTTAATCTAAAAGATGAAAATGGTAAATGGACTTGACTTATATGGCGCCTTCTAGCCGATTTTCTCAGCCCCAAAGCGCTCTACATTTCTTACAACATTCACCCATTCACACACACACTCATACACCGATGGTAGAAGCTGCCATGCAAGGCGCTCTCTGAACCATCGGGAGCAATTCGGGGTTCAGTGTCTTGCTCAGGGACACTTGGACATGTGGCGGGGAGACGGGGGATCGAACCTCCGACCCTGCACTCCAGAGGCTATCTCCCTACCCACTTCGCCACTGCCGCCCATAAAACATATACGTTCTGTGATTAAAAAGCCTAAAGACTAAAAAGGTAGGTTTTGAGTTTGCCCTTAAAGGTACAGTATCACACAGTACTGATGTGTCGCAAATTGTGAGGGGATAATCACTGATCTTGACAACAAGCGTTCTCCCAAATTCTTGTGATTATTCTTGTAAACTCATCTTTTCACACACACACACACACACACACACACACACACACACACACACACACACGCACACACGCACGCACGCACGCACACACACACACACACACACACACACACACACACACACACACACACACACACACACACACACACACACACACACACACACACACACACACGGCTATGAAAGTCAATTTCAAAAACCAAGCCAGGAAAGTGAAAACCATTTAAAAAGTTTTCCGCTGTCCGATACATTTTCAATCTTCATTCTTCCGGGCGTGTGTATCTCCTGTTGAAGTCTCTCGCTGTCTTTTACAACTCCAACATCTACTGCAGCATCAGCTATAACAAGCTCCACACACACACACACACACACACACACACACACACACACACACACACACACACACACAGATAGAGGGACACACACACACACACACACACAGATAGAGGGACACACACACACACACACACTGCTGGAGACGAGACCGTGGCCTCTGTATCCACACAAGCAAATACACCGACACACCGACACACACACACACACACACACACACACACACACACACACACACACACACACACACACACACACACACACACACACTTCACTATATGGGACCCTCTTTAAGGACAGCACAGGGCAGTTTTTCTACATCTCGGCACTGTTACTGTGTGAACTTTTAACGCGATTACCGGCCCACATAGGATGACATGAGTCCGTTTGCCCCATCGCGAAACATAAGACGTTTGGATGGACAGTGGTATGTCCCTCCAGGCATATCACTCGCTATATACTCCGGCCACACACACACACACACACACACACACACACACACACACACACACACACACACACACACACACACACACACAGATAGAGACACACACACACACACACACACA
>NC_137231.1:31539651-31542151 GCF_949987685.1 Ammodytes marinus
ATCAAGAATTTTTTTTTAATAAGTAATGTAGAGATGAAGATTTAAGAATAATCCAGACTGGTCTCTTATTTTTTTCCAGAGCTGTATGTAATGGCATATACTGTATCGCCTCCCCGTTACATTTTCAAACATGGACCAATTTAGGCTACAATCCAAATTTCACCAGACATTTGATCAGCTAACATCATTACCCCGGCTAAGCTATGGAACCATACTGTATGTTATTCACACCCATTTCGTGCATACAGCTCTGGAAAAAATGTATCATACCCATATCGGGTGTGGAATTCCGGCTACGGATTTACAAACTTGTCCCTGTAGTCTGACACCACTCTCTGGAAGGGTTCTCGGACAAAGAGGACGTTGGTGTATGTCTTGAGTTTGCGCGTGATCTCCGTCCTGCTTAAACGTTCTAAGGGTTCTGAGGTAAGTGTAGGCTTGGGCTTGTTCATGTGTGATGCTCTCAATGTTGGCGCAATGGCCCGCCAGAACATATTGGGTTCTTTTCCAGTTGGAAGAGCCAGCCTTGTACACGTGGTAGTATAACAATTTGTGCTTGTCCTCCACGAAGATTTGATGTACCTCAACCGGTGTGATTACCTTGGGGAGGAGGCTGCTTTTGTATTTAGCGCAGGACTCCTTTAGAAGTTGCCTGTGTGTTGCTTGGATCTCAGAAAGCTCTTTTCATCTCTTGGAGGAATTAGAGTCTGTTGTAGAGGAGCCATCAGGGGTGGATGTCTGTCTTCTCCGGTCAGATCTCCCTCTTCTGTCCTGCATAGGAAGAGTCACAGCACATTTTTATTTATCTCTACAGGTAAATCCCATTGAGACCGGAGACTCTTTTACAAGGGAGACCTGTTTTCCTTTCCCATGTTACCATTCACACACACATTCATACACCGATAGCAGCAGGCTGACTATCGACACTCACACGAGGCAAGGTGGGTGAAGTGTCTTGCCCAAGGACACAACAACCATGACACTAGTGGCAGGGCGGGAATCAAACCGCCAAGCCTTCGATCATTGGCCGACCCGCTCGGTCAATTTTGTTCATGATAGTAGATCATGAACAAAAATCATATTAAACCTTATGTAAATTAACCCTGCAAAAAAATAAATCAGCTCAGTTTATTCACATTTATTCTACATCTGGGAGCGCCCTAGAAGACTTGATGCATTGAGATTAAGAAAAATCGAAAGTTGAATCTGAAAATTTAAATTTGAGCAAATTTGAAATATAACAACAGAATATGCATCAGTAGGTACACAGTTCACACACTCAGAACAATCATCACAGCTCGGGACTGACATTTCTAATACATAATATACAATTCACCATGATAAAATGCATATCAAAACATTTACCATTGACCCTGCTGTAAATAGGCCTAATATCAACCCATCAAACCAGCCTCTATTACAGTGGGCGACAGTGGCGAAGTGGGTAGGGAGGTCGCCTCTGAAGTGCAGGGTTGGAGGTTCGATTCCCCGCCTACCCGCCACATGTCGAAGTGTCCCTGGGCAAAGACATTGAACCCCAAATTGCTCCCGATAGTTAGCTTGCACCCTGCGTGGTAGCTGCTGCTGCTGCTATCGGTGTGTGAATGTGTGTGTGATTGGGTGAATGTGAACAAAACAATGTAAAGCGCTTTGGGTCTGTGAAAAACCAGGGAAAAGAGCTGTATAAGTTTAATATCCATTTACCATTAGGTCAGAACATTCTATCCAGCTCAGCCTCATTTCTGAGTTCACAAAAGTTCACCATGTTTTTTTCCATTTCATTTTTTTCCGGCTGTCACTCTGGGTTGGACTAACGCAGGCTGGGGAGGTGTGTGTGTGTGTGTGTGTGTGTGTGTGTGTGTGTGTGTGTGTATGTGTGTGTGTGTGTGTGTGTGTGCATGTGTGTTTCTATCTGTGTGTGTGCGTGCGCCACTATGTATGTTTGTGTGTATATTTCTTACTGTGTGTGTGTATATTTCTAACTGTGTGTGTGTGTGTGTGTGTGTGTGTGTGTGTGTGTGTGTTTCTATCTGTGTGTGTGTGTGTGTTTCTAACTGTGTGTGTGTGTGCGTGTGTGTGTTTCTATCTGTGTGTGTGTGTGTGTGTGTGTGTTTCTAACTGAGTGTGTGTGTGTGTGTGTGTGTGTGTTTCTAACTGTGTGTGTGTGTGTGTGTTTCTATCTGTGTGTGTGCGTGCTCCTCTGTGTTTCTAACTGTGTGTGTGTGTGTGTGTTTCTATCTGTGTGTGTGTGTGTGTGTGTGTGTGTGTGTGTGTGTGTGTGTGTGTGTGTGTGTGTGTGTGTGTGTGTGTGTGTGTGTGTGTTTCTATCCGTGTGTGTGTGTGTACCCGTGTGCCGGCCTTCAAACCCATGTTACTAATAGCCAACGACACCTCCACATCTCGGCGAGCGCCCTAGAAAAACTTAAGCAGGGAAAAGGCGTTTGGGATTGAAGAAAGCTATAGAAGTTGATGGGAGTGTGAGTGTGTGTGTGTGTGTGTG
>NC_137231.1:31569651-31572151 GCF_949987685.1 Ammodytes marinus
ATATTGTTCTGACGTTCTCTGTTGTTATTACACTATTTATAATATTGTAACGCTTTGGCAACACTGTTTGTTTTTTAAGTAAGTCACAAAAACTAAACAAAAAGTGTATTATTCCAAGATGTGTGTTATTGTTTACCGCTACACACTGCAAAGGAAGAGTGCATGTTGATTTTTTTTAATTGACTATAGCCAATCATGATGTGTAAGAGTTTTATTAAAAATGCTCTATTCTATGTAGTTTCAGGGGAGGAGGGGCGTTTGTTTACATTTGCAGAGCCTGCAGTTAGCCTAGTTTAAAAACAACATATTTGCTTTGCATGTTAATTTTAGCATTGAATAATTCTATATATCAGCATGGTTGAAGTCTTTGCATTGTAACATATTGTTGCCTGGTGCATTTTGTGAGCTGTTCCCAGGGGGGTAGCACATCATTTTGCACCCCATACATAAATAGTGTCTGTAGGCTCCATTTGTCCCTCTCATCCATGTCAAACATTTTATTTTTATTTAATGTTAAAAATAATTTAGCCTACAACTGTTGGATTCAGTGTGTGATAATTTAGGGAAGTCCGTTCCGCTAGTAGTATGGCTATGGCTTTATCTTTGCCAAAAAAGAACAAGGTCAAGGTCAAGGTCACTTTTATTTATATAGCAGCACCTTATAAGAACCTAAATTCACCAAAGTGCTTTACATAAAATACATAAATTAAAATACAACAGCACACATTAAAAAAACACTTACAGCAATGACACAAAACAATTCATTAAAACGTAAAAGCCTGTGAAAAAAGGTGAGTTTTAAGAGTGGACTTGAAGGTTTCCAGAGACTCAGATGAGCGAATATGGTGTGGTAAGCTGTTCCAAAGTTTCGGAACAGATATATTAGAATTTTTGCATATTCTGGAATGGGTCAATGCGGACGTGCCAATGGCCTTACTAACCCCTCTGTTACACCCAGTGGCTGATACCCAAACAAATATGGTGACGCAATAGTGTTTGGGTTTGGTAACAAATGGTGTGACAGGAGGATGTGGACACTCCTTTCCACATCTGGTCACCATGTGGACACTGGACAGACACGGGCAGAACTCTGAACGCTCCACTAGACAACGGGGTCCAACAGAATATTATAATGGCAATGCTTTGAGGGAATCTAAGGCCTTTTCCTGTTGATGACGACATCCTATGCATACATACTGGTCTTTAAAGGTGCAGTGTGTAGAATTTTGGGTTTTATTTCCTAGCAGATTTTGTAGAAAATAATTGTAATATCCATAAGTATGTTTAATTTAGTGCATAATAGCTGAAAAAAACGTTTTGAATTATTATTTTTTCCCTTAGAAAGGGTCTCATATATGTCCATATTTCTGCATATTTTGGACCAAGGCCTAGTGCCGCCATCTTGAAAGTGTCATAGTTGGAATGTCATCAGGTGCATTGTGTAAAATTTAGAATTATTCTTGTCCTTGAATGCCACTGTAGCTTCTGTTATTATTCGAAAGGGTTGGGGTTACCCAGGGAGCGTTGCATTCTAGAACTTTGTAGAACTTTCTTGATGATGTCATATTACACACTGCACCTTTAACTGTGCACTATGTAGTTACAGGGGAGAGGGATTTGTTCACATTGCAAAGCCTGTATAGTATTGAATAATTCTATCATCATACATCACTTGCACAGAGCCCTTACTAACATCTGTTAAGATGAACTGGACTGTGAGCGTCAGTGTTGGACCCCTTACCCCTAATCTATGGTGGGACTTCAGTGATGCTCTCGTGGTTGAATTTGATTTGATTTGATTCAATTTATTTCAGACATATCAAACATACAAAACAAAATGAAAAGCATGGAAATACAATAAACAAAAATTATGTTTTCACAAAAAAATAAAAAATAAAAGAAAACAAATTATCTGTATTGCTGAGATATGCCTGAAAAGGAGCAGGAAGAAGTATACACTTATTTAATCCTACCTAATCCTTGAATTTGAGTAAATCCCTGCAGCCAGTATTTCCGCATCTCTCCTCTAAAGTTTTCCATTTCGGAGGGGGTCCTCGTGCAGGTTCATAGTACATTGGAGCAGCCTTGCTCAAGGGCACAATGTTGTATGTTGTATCAGGTTGTCCCATTGAGCCTTAGCACCTCAAATGCCAATGTATTGTGTCCAAATTAGAGTTGACTCTTTTTGTGGGGTCACAGATATGAGTGTTACATCTCTTGCATATGGGGTAATTTAGATGGATGGATGGATGGATGGATAGATGGATAGATAGATAGATAGATAGATAGATAGATAGATAGATAGATAGATAGATAGATAGATAGATAGATAGATAGATAGATATTGGTTAGGCACCCTGGCACGCACCCTGAATGAGCCACCAGTTGGATGGACAGATAGACAGACAGACAGACAGACAGACAGACAGACAGACAGACAGACAGACAGACATATAGACAGACAGACAGACAGACAGACAGACAGACAGACAGACAGACA
>NC_137231.1:31577151-31579651 GCF_949987685.1 Ammodytes marinus
GCACACACACACACACACACACACACACACACACACACACACTGCACACAGTCACTTAAGCCAAACTTTAAGGTGTATTGAACTCTGAGATCCTATGTAGTATAAATGTGCAAAAATGTTAGAAATCGGTTCATCCTAGCCTGAGAAAAGGCAGAAAGAGTGTTTTATGGTCTCACTGTCTAACCCTACATTTTCCCATGTGTGACATCACACTAGTAAAAATGTAGGGTTAGGATTAACAGGACAGCTGGGCCAAGGGAAGACTGAGGGAAGACTGAGGGAAGACTGAGGGAAGAAAAACCTCATTCATTATATTATAATAGCGATTTTATAATGATAGAACGCCGGTTCCGTATGGGTGAAGTATTCCTTTAAGGGAAGTCACATTGAAAACGCTGCCACCCTAACCCATTTCCACACCGCCCCGCCCTCGACATAATTTCAAATTTACCGGATGTCTGATGACCGAGATTCTTGGCACAGCTTCTCCCACCCACGTGCAAAATATGTTTAGTTGGTTCTGCATTTTGTATATTAAACCTGCAGTGTGTAGAATTTTGGGTTTTATTTCCTAGCAGATTTTGTAGAAAGTAATTATAATATCCACATAAGTACATTTAATTTGGTGCATAATAGCTGAAAAAAATGTCTTGAATTGTTATTTTTTCCCTTAGAAAGGGTCTCGTATATGTCCATATTTCTGCATATTTTGGACCAAGGCCTCGTCACCGCCATCTTGAAAGTGTCATAGTTGGAATGTCATCAGGTGCATTGTTTAGAAATGTAGAATTGTTCTTGTCCTTGAAGGCCACTGTAGCTTCTGTTATTATTCTAAAGGGGTGGGGTTACCCAGGGAGCGTTGCATTCTAGAACTTTGTAGAACTTTCTTGATGATGTCATATTACACACTGCACCTTTTAAGTCTGGTTTATATACATTTGTGTGTTTGTGTTTATGAAAACTAAAAGCCTGGTCTGCTGTGATGTGATTTAGCCCAAATAGTTGCATGTGTCTCTGCAAGGAAGTTTACTTAAAATACACTGTCACATTTCCTGTGTACTGATAAGGCAAAGAAAGGCACAGACACACAGAC
The DNA here is from genome assembly GCF_949987685.1 of Ammodytes marinus. Classification (NCBI taxonomy): domain Eukaryota; kingdom Metazoa; phylum Chordata; class Actinopteri; order Uranoscopiformes; family Ammodytidae; genus Ammodytes; species Ammodytes marinus. The sequence goes on from NC_137231.1 coordinate 31,578,245, forward strand.
ACACACACAGACACACACAGACACACACAGACACACAGACACACACACACACACACACACACACACACACACACACACACACACACACACACACACACACACACACACACATTAGGCAAGGCAACTTTATTTGTATAGCACATTTCGTACACAAAGCCAACTCATAATACATCACAGAAATGACAAAGCATATAATTTTTTGCGAATTTTTTTAAGCTTTATTAGACAGTGTGGAGAGAGACAGAGATGAAATGGGGGCAGAGAGAGGGGGGAATGACATGCAGAGAACGACCCGGGCTGGATTCTAACCTGGGTCTGGTGTGAAGAGGACTGAGACTCTATGGGGGGGGGGGGGGGGGGGGGGGAGGACGCTTAAATTGAAAATAAAAATTATTGATAAGACTGTGGTGGTCCTAATGTCAGTAGTGTTTTGCAGCAGGTTTTGTTGCTACGGTGATTTGTATGACTAGAGAAAGGTCCATGTTTGGTTTTGAAATACATGATGTCATAATCTAAGGCCACTTAGTGAAAGCTCCTCTGTTTGGTTTACGAAACACTCGCAGCTCCAAATAAATGGTGTGTGTGTGTGTGTGTGTGTGTGTGTGTGTGTGTGTGTGTGTGTGTGTGTGTGTGTGTGTGTGTGTGTGTGTGTGTGTGTGTGTGTGTGTGTGTGTGTGTGTGTGTGTGTGTGTGTGTGTGTGTGTTCTCTTAAATAATTCTGCTTCTTACGTCACTAGCTTGTTATTTATTCTGGGGAATTTTACTTTTGAACGTGCTGACTTTTCTGGCAAATGTGTGTGTGTGTGTGTGTGTGTGTGTGTGTGTGTGTGTGTGTGTGTGTAGCACTTGTCCTAATTTTTTGCCTCAAATTATTGAGGGCAGTATCAAGAAGAGTATTGGTTCATATCTTGATCGATAAAAAAAAATCAACTGCTGCTGTAATTGTTAACTTAAAGGAACACTTCACCCGAACGAAACCCGCATTCTATCATTATAAAATCACTATTATAATATAATGAATGAGGGTTTTCTTCCCTCAGTCTTTCCTCAGTCTTCCCTTGGCCCAGCTGTCCTGTTAATCCTAACCCTACATTTTACCATGTGTGATGTCACACTTGGGAAAATGTAGGGTTAGACAGTGAGACCATAAAACACTCTTTCTGCCTTTTCTCAGGCTAGGATGAACCGATTTCTAAAATGTTTTGCACATTTATACTACATAGGATCTCAGAGTTCAATACACCTCCATATTCCCACCGGTGAAGTAGGTCTTTAATGTGCATATGACATATAAACCAAATTGAATCTCTAACTGACTGACTGTGTTTCTCTGGTTTTAGATCTGGAAGCATCAACACAGACTGGTTTGAGATTTATTCCTTTGTGAAGAATCTGACGGACAGATTC